>NW_012120487.1:0-13503 GCF_000951035.1 Colobus angolensis palliatus
TAATCTTTTCGCAACAGGTTTCATAACCGGTTTTGTGACATCTTGTGACTCCCCTGGATGCTACCAGCAGGAGAACAAGAACTTACAAAATCTTCAAGAATGTAAGGCACAGGTTTTAGCAGTAAGGCTTCAGTGTACACACTTTCACACACATTTTATATCCTTTCAGTGCATAACCACCCAGGGACCTCTGCTTATCAGATTAGTTACTTTCAATGACGTAGCAGTCCTCCACCTATTTTCCTGCCTTTCCTGACCACAGAGAAAGGGGTCTGGGCTACTGGATTCTAGAGGTCCTTTACCAGCATGCCCAACTTTGCCATTGTGCTCAGAAGTGGGTTCCATTCTAGGGTGTGTAACAACCTGTGGAGCTCTGCTTATTGGATTAGTTACGCTCACCAGTGGAGCAGTCCTGCACCAGTTTTCCCACATTCCCTGACCACAAAGAAAGGGGTCCAGGCTGCTAGATTCTAGTGGTCCTTTACCAGCTCGTCTGACATTGCCTTTGCCCTCAAGGGTGAGTTCTAGAGCTGGGCTGGGTTCCTGAGTATTCCACAATAACAAAGTTGCCCCATCAAGATGCATTCCTACAAACAACAGTTCTCTCTTATGCAAATTTGTTTGACAGAGGGTATGGGTAACATTTTGGGTCAGGAATGAGATAGAGTTTTGGATTTTGTAAGTACTTTAAGGTTTGGTTGAGTGCAAACGGCTCTCATGTTTGAGCAGACCAATTATTAGGCAATTTTCTTAACTCTGCTTCTACAGGAGTTTCCCTCAATTATTGAACACCCATTGTGTTTTTTCCTCAGTCACCTGGGAGGAAACATCTATTGTCCTGTCCTGAAGGGAGTTCCTCCTAGGTCTGGTAGGACCTTTGTATGGTAACTAAGATTTAAATCCCCTGTTAGGAAATCTGCTGGATTAAGGGAATTTTCACTGGTTAATGTTAAATTATCTTTTTCTAACAGAATAACCCCATACTTTAAGACTTTTGAGTTAGTAAACTACGCTTCTTGGGGTTTTGACTTAGGATAGTTCTGAACTGGTGAGGTGGGCTTACAATGAGGTTTCCTCTAAAGGCTAATTTTTTACTTCCTTCAGTTAGCAAAGCAGTTGCCGCTACAGATTGAATGCACCTGGGCCATCCGCAGGTTCCTGAGTTAAGGATTTTTTATAGGAAGGCTACTGGTTGTCAGTGGCCTCAGTGCTTTTGGGTTATGCCCTTGTTTACACTGACAACAAAGTGGTATTGGAGTGTCATAGGGTCGTGGAGAAAACTTTCAATTATCAACTATAGGTTTTAAATTTACCCTGGCTTTTAAAGAAGCCGTGTATTTTTTTCAAAAAAATACACTGTTTTTTCTTACTAGTTCTATCTTTCTCTTTCTCTCTTTCTTTCTCCTTTCTGTCTTTGTAGATGGATTTTGGAAACACAGTGGAAGGGTGTTCACTCATTGTCCCCATTTGCCACTATGGGAATATGAACCTCCCTTTTATTTACTCAATTTGCTTTCATCCTGATCTATTATGTTGTTGTAGACCCAGTTCCAGTTGTTAAAAGTACTAGGTTATCAGTTCTAAGGCCCTGGCAAGGGTGGTGGGGAATGAGTCCCACATAATTGTCCATGTGGAGAACTGTATGGCTAAATAGGGAGGGACATCAGGGACAAGACACCCTGGGTTCATAGCCTAGGGGCCTAAGGAAGCAGCGTAGAGCTTCCTCCGATCCCTTTGGAGATACAATCTGCACTAATACTTGGAGGACGAAGTGAAAACCTAAAGCATTAGTATCTAGGAGGCAGGGATCCGAGGAAATAGATTCAGAAGTAAGGAGAATTTTGGGGCTACACATTCAAGAAAATCGTGGTCAGGACCCAGGAGGTATGGGTCAGAAGGAAAGGTAGGGGCGCATGCATGGGCCACTGTTGAGTAGAAACTCCTGGCTGCACCATGATCTCAAGCAGCTAATCCCAGGAGTTTGAGACAAGAGCTTTCTGCCTCTAGTCGGACCTCAGCTTCCCCAGGAAAACTGAAAGGGGAAGCTAGTTCCAGGCAGACCAATACTCCCAACCCAGAAAAATTTGGGGCTTGTTAGAAAGTCCTTTCCCAGACAGTCTCACACCTGACTCTTAAGTCCAGAGGCCATGCTGATCGTTTTTAACCAGCCGACAGGTGCCTGGTATTTTCCTCCAATTCTAAGGAAGAATAGGACAGAATAGCAAGAGAAAGTGGTCCAATATTACTCATCACTTTGGAGGTCCCTTCGTGGTCGCCAAAATGTTACTGGGGATTTCCTTGTTCTTAGAGCTCGCAAGTTGGTGGTGGGCCGCTTCCAAGATTGCGGCAAGCCTCTTGTTCTCTGACTTGGGGTCCTTGGCCTCGCTGATTCCAGGGAATGGAATCTTGGGCCATGCAGTGGCATGGGTCACGGAAGAGAACCGTGGAACACAGCGACTAGTGTTCAGCTCGATTAGGATGAACCTGGGCACTTAGTCATGCAGGAACAATGGCGAGTCTTTAGTCCGATTGGGAGTGGCAAGGGGTGCCTCCCTGGATCAGGAGTGCCATGGACACCCTGCCAGATCCAGAGGTGTAGAAGTCAGTGTCAGGACTGGAATGGTGGCAAACAGCAGTGATGGATGGCAAGCAAAAGCTCAGCTCAAGTCGTAACAAACATAAACCAGAAGAGTGTGCAGTTTCAAGATTTAATACATTGAAAACAGAGCTCCCATAAAATGGGAGGGGACCCAAAGGGGGTTGCCAGATTTTTTCAATATATAATATTATGTCATCCGCAAACAAGGACAATTTGACTTCTTCCTTCTTAATTTAGATGTCCCTTATTTCTACTTTTGCCTAATTGCTCTAGCTAGTGCTTCCAATACTATATTGAATATGAATGGTGAGATAGGGCATTCTTGTCTTATAGTTCTTAAAGGAAAAACTTTCAGCTTTTCCCCAATCAGTTTGTTAGCCACAGGTTTTTTGTAAATGGCCTTTATTGTGTTAAAACATTTTCGTTGAGGACCTGCATGTGCAGGGCTCTGTTCCAGACATCTCAGAGGACAGACACCGAAATCATTCTGCCCTTTCATTCTATGAGAAATACAGATAATAAACAGACAATTCAGTAAAATAATCACAGACAGCAATGAGTGCTGAGAATAAAGACAGTGCTATGAGAGACACTAAAGGGAAGGACCTGCTCAATTAAGCGATCTGGGCAGGCCTCTTCTCATAGACAAGACTTATGGTGAAACTCGAAGGATGGTGAGACTCTGGCTGTGTGAAGCACAAGGGAGGAACATTCAATATGCGAAGAACAGCAAGCAAAAAGGCTCTGGGGTGGAAAAGATCATGGTATATTTTAGGAGCCATCCCATGGTGAGACAATCGCCTTAGAAGAGGCTGAAGAGATCACACAGATGGTGACGTGTGCTGTGTATCAGAGTATGATCAAAATGCAGAAGGATAATGGCTAAAAACACTTTGCTCCATGCCTAGCACCTAGCAAGTATTATCCTAAGGAAATGATACTCAGATATTAGCAAAACTGAAGTTAGAAATTTGAAATGATGATCCTGACACTCACACTTACATGCTTTGTAATCTGAAAGTCACTTAACATCTCTGGGCCTTGGTTCACCTGTCTGTAAATTAAGGTTAATATTAATAACACCTAGTAAATTAAGGAGTAGCTGTGATTGTGCTTAGCAAAGACTAAGCACTCAGCAAATACAGAAGAGACATTTTGAGACTTAATGGCATGCTGGCACTGTGCAAGGTACTGAGGTAAGAAAACCTCCCTTTCTCAGAATCACCTCTGCATCTCATTCCAGGTAGGAAGTGATGATACAGAAGGTCCTCAGCTAAGACTAAACATATTTCTTGGGTCGGGCGCGGTGGCTCACGCCTGTAATCCCAGCACTTTGGGAGGCCGAGACGGGTGGATCACGAGGTCAGGAGATCAAGACCATCCTGGCTAACACGGTGAAACCCCGTCTCTACTAAAAAAATACAAAAAACTAGCTGGGTGTGGTGGCGGGCGCCTATAGTCCCAGCTATATGTTGTGTTCTGAACTGATATGTTATGTTGGGAGACTGACAGGAGAATGGCGTAAACCTGGGAGGTGGAGCTTGCAGTGAGCTGAGATCCGGCCACTGCACTCCAGCCTGGGCGACAGAGCGAGACTCCGTCTCAAAAAAAAAACATATTTCTTTGCCTTTCATCAGACTAGAAAAGCAAGCAAATATTTAAGTTTTAAAGGTTTGTGCCTGGAAGATACAGTTTTTGTAGAGCAGTAAAAGTAAACAAGAAATGTAAAGTTACATCAGCATCAAACTCACCTTTAGCAAAACCTAGAAATCAAGTCCCTGGACTGATCTACCCACAGGAGTAACTGCTTCAAGATGCCACCAAGGGGCATCTTGCTGTTCCCTCCTCTGCCTTGACGTGCCTAAACACTCTCAGGATATCCAGCAACACAAATATCAGTTTCATTTTTGATATTTGAGTCTGAACTGAGTCTCTTCAGGATGGTGATATAACCAGTGCAAAGTTTTGCTTTTTCCAGCTGTGACTCATTGATTCAATCAGTAGGTATTTCTTGGGTATCATCAACAGAGAGTCATCTTCTTCATGCAATGGGAAGCAAAGGACATACATAGCAGCTGAGTTATGACCCTTCAGGAGGTTTTGTGGAGGTATCTGAGTAGTAAATAAGCGGGATAGGCCAGGCTCAGTATTTCACATCTGTAATCCCAGCACTTTGGGAGGCCAAAGTGGGCGGATCGCCTGAGGTCAGGTGTTTGAGACCAGCTTGGCCAACACGGTGAAACCTTGTCACTACTAAAAATACAAAAATTAGCCAGGCATGGTGGTGGGTGCCTGTGATCCCACCTACTCAGGAGGCTGAGGTAGGAGAATCACTCTAACCTAGGAGGATGAGGTTTCAGTGAGCTGAGGTTGTGCCACTGCACTCCAGCCAGGGTGACAGAGCAAGGCTCTGTCTCAATAAACAAACAAACAAACAAGTGGGATAGATATATACTTGTTAATAAGTCTTGACAATCACAAGCACACTTTTCTAAGGCTTATACTCATACACTACATATGACTGTATATTCTGCTTTTATCACTTTCCCATATGCTTTACTCATACCATTAAGCATTCTCCATAAACATCACTTTCAATGACTATGCTACACCTAGCCCCATGGTTGCCATTCACTTTGTCACGGGAGCTGCCCTGGATAGTGAGACTTGCATTTATGCCAATATGTGAAGTTCATAATCTCACACATCTTCTTGCTATTTGGAAGCACTGAATAAAACATAGCAAACATGAAATGCCCCCTGGAAATTTTAGGGACTGCCATCTGTACTGGAGGTTCAACTTAATCTTGACCCCGTTTAAATGAATGATTAACAGCAAAGTCTCTGGAGCCTGACTGCCTGGGTTATAATCCTGGCTGTACCTCTTACCAAATGGGGGATTCTGGACAGGAAGCTACCCTGATTGTGCCTTAGCTTTCCCACCTATAATATGAAGATTTTTCAAAAAAATCTCTTTTGTAGAGTTTTTGTGAAGAAAGCATGTAAAGTTTTGGCTTCATGGCCAGAACATAACAAGTGCTCACTAAATGTTGGCCATTACCACATTATGAGCCCAACTCTAAAGAAATTGAGAATTTGGAGAGGGAAAAAAAAAGCACAACGAGAATTCCAAGCCAAAATCTCTGACTTTGGAGCTACTGCTGCTCATGCTATAGGAGAAAAACAGGTGCTGAACCAAGTAGGGAAAGAGTCAGGGTCCAAGGGTCCCCAGTGGGGGTTAGGGAGGCCGTGATAGATGGTGGAAGGTAGCCACAGAACTAGGGGAGGTTGGGTGGAATGAAGGGTAAACGGTTACATGTCCCTACTGTTTGGTTTGGATAAGAGCCCAGGATTTGAGGCAGAAAGAAAAGAACTCTGACTCCCTGAGTTATGTAATCAATCACCTGCCATGAGTGGGGCAAAGGAGGAAGGTGTTGGGCATAAGAGTTTACATGGATTAGGGAGCAGGAGGAAATGGGGCCCCTGGGAGAGCTGACTTCCAAGGAATTCTTTCTGAAATCTACTTTGATTTATGTTCTGAATTGATGACCTTTGGTATGACCTTGTGAAGATATTTATGAGAAAAGTGAAAGGAGTGGTAATTTGAAGATGAGCTTGTCCCATTTCTGCTCTTTCACGTATGATCTCCATGAATCTGCCAGTGCTTTTTCCTTGTTCTAGTATTTACCAACTGGTAAACTCCTATTCATCCTTAATTTTTTTCTTTATTTATTTTCTCTTATTTATTTTCTCTTTCTCTGAATGGCCCAAGTCTACAATTCTTTCCTTCAGTACACCCTCTATAATGTTTTAACACAATAATTTATTTTTCTTCCTTTTGCTACTAAACGGTGAGGGTAAAAATACCTTTGTTTTTGAATAAACAAATGAGTGAATAAGTGAATAATTCTATGAGATATTCAGAGAAGTGTCTGGATTTCCAGCACTTCGGGAGGCCAAGGCAGGTGGAACACAAGGTCAGGAGATCGAGATATTCAGAGAAGTGATTGTTATCCCACCCATTTTAGTTTTCTAGGGCTATTGTGAAAAAATACCAGCAAGTTGGTGGATTAAAACAGTGCAAATCTATTCTCTCATAGTTCTAGAGGCCAGAGTCTGAAATCAGATTTACAGGGCCAAAATCACAGTAGTAGAAGAGCCCCGCTCTTTCTGGAATTTCTTTTTTTTTTTTTTTTTGAGGCGGAGTCTCGCTCTGCCGCCCGGGCTGGAGTGCAGTGGCCAGATCTCAGCTCACTGCAAGCTCCGCCTCCCAGGTTCCCGCCATTCTCCTGCCTCAGCCTCCCGAGTAGCTGGGACTACAGGCGCCCGCCACGTCGCCCGGCTAGTTTTTTGTATTTTTTAGTAGAGACGGGGTTTCACCGTGTTCGCCAGGATGGTCTCGATCTCCTGACCTCGTGATCCGCCCGTCTCGGCCTCCCAAAGTGCTGGGATTACAGGCTTGAGCCACCGCGCCCAATTTCATTCCCTTCCACTTCTAGGGGCAAATTTATTCCCTTCCACTTCTGGCTCTTGGTGGCTGCTGGCATTCCTTGGTTTGTGGCCACATCACTCTATTCTTCAAAGTCAACATCTTCAAATATCTTTTTCCTCTGTCTCCACATGGCCTTCACCCATGTATGTCAGACACTCGTCTGTTCCCTCTTATGAAGGGAAATAAATCATTTCATTAAGGGCTCATCTTGATAATCCAGGTTAATCTCACAATCTTTAGTATAATCACATCCTGAAAGACCACTTGTCTAACAAGATAACATAGACAAGTTTCAGGAATTAGCACCTGATACCTTTGGGAATCACTACTCAGCTTTGCACAGTCTGCCTTCTATTTCCCAAAGACTCACATCCAACCACATGCAAAATATATTCATCTCTTCCCAACAATGCAAAGCCTCACTTCTTTATAGCATCAACTCCAAAATGTCATCTAAATATCCAAGCTCAAAAGTATTATTTTATCTCCTAAGTCATCTAACTTACATACCTGAGAGGCACTGGGTATAAACCATCCTTGAATAAAATTCTTCTAAAATTCTGGAGCTGTGAAAGTAAAATCCAACATATGTAAAAGGGTTGCCTTCTTCCAGTTTCAAATAACATGTTCCTCATTTCATTGTGAGTTCTCATCAGAAGTACTTTTAATGTTACTTTTCCTACTAACATTCTGGTATGATAATGTAAATATTCTCCAAACCATTAGAAGCTTTTTCATCCATGCTTCTCAGTTCCTTCGAAGCCCTCATGAGAAGCATTTTAATGTCCATATATTTGCCAATAGTGAGTTTAAGGCAGTCTGTGCTTTTCTTATCAATCCACTTCAAAAATCTTCCAGTCTCTACCTATTCTTCAATTCCAAACCCAATTTTACATTTATGAGTACTTATTACAGCACACCTCACCTCTACTACCATAATTATTTGTCTCCTGTAACAAATGACCACAAACGTGGTGATTTAAAATGACAGAGTCAGACACAGTGGTGTGAGTCTGTAGTCCTAGCTACTCTGATAGCTGAAGCAGGAGGACTGTTTGAGCCCAGGAGTTTGAGACCACTCTTAGCAACTTAAAGAAGACCCTGTTCATAAAACAGAGAGAGAGAGAGAATAAAAATAGAAATTCATTATCTCACTGTTCTGGAGGCCTGAAGTCCAAAATCAATATTCTGGCTAAAACCAAAGTGTCAGCAGGGCTGTGCTCCCTCCAAAGTTCTAGGGCAGAATCCATTCCCTGTCTCCCCTACCCATTGCTGGCTGCCAGCGTTTCGAGGTTTATGGCTGCATCCCTCCCATCTTCAAGGCCAGCATCTTCAAATCTTTTTCCATCTTATCTTTGCATGGCCTTCCCTGGTTGTGTCGTATCTCCTTTTACGTTTAGAGCTCACTTTGATAACCCAGGATAATCCTCCCATCTTAGTCCTTAATTTCATCACATCACTTCCCAAATAAGATATCCTTTACAGGTTCTAGATATTCAAACTTGATATCTTTGGAAGTCATCACCCAGCGTACGAGAATCTTCCTGCTGACCCTCAAAGACGGCCACCCCCCATCAAAATGCATTTGCCTCATCCCAGCATTCCAAAAGCCTCAACCCATTACAGCATCAGCTCAAGTGCAAAATCTTGTCTATGTATCATAAGCTTAAAACTCTTTTTCATGTCCCTAGTGGAATAGTTGATGATATAATGGAGATTGACACGTCACATGTCACATATATAGGGATAAGGTTAGTGGTAATAATTTTATTCGTGAGAAATGTATGAGTTGCCCATCATGAAATGGTGGGTATTATGGCCACACTTACAGAAATAAAACTTTTAGCAGTAAAGCCTTAATAATAAAAATAAATTGTGTGGTTTCTGGAATATAAAGATTATAAAATAATGACCCTGAAAATAAAGTTATTTTAGGAGTATTCTTCTTATTCAGATAAGAATAAGCACATGGTCCTGCTGCATATTTAACATTAAACCCTGATACAAGCTACGTTTCCCCCTCAGTTAAACTGACTAGAACACTCAAGTAGTTTCTTCTGAAGCTGAAATAAATCCCCTTATGGTAAGTGACCATGATGTAAAAATTAATCACAAATATTATTGGGTAATTGTAAGGGTAGATAGTGTAAAGGACACACTTATTAATATAATTGATAGTAAAATGATTGCTAAACTTACTTCATATGAAATTGTGCTGTTGCTCCTCATGCCCTAATTGAAGGAAATATATTTTGAATTTGAAGCTCATTTACATCTTAGCATGGAATATACATCTAGACTTGATACTGATAAAATAAATAATGCCCCCAAGTTTATATTAATTAATGGATGTGGCATAGGGAAAAGAACTGTATTATTAATGTCAAGGTAAGAGATTGAATTGATAAGTAATAATATAGAAGAAGCTGATGGTTATAATGAGTCTTGAATAAACAATTGAAAGTATTGGCAATTGGTTGTAGCAGTTTATAGGGAGCAGTAACACTAGGTTCTTTTCAAAATTGTGTATGTCTTAAAAGTTTTTGGGCAATTCATGTTAAGAATGCTATCGCTAATTAATCAGGAATAACTAATAATATTTTATTAATAATGAATATATTGGTAAGAAGAGGATTTGAACCTCTAATTACAAATGCCTAAGTTTGACACAAATCCAGACTGTCAACTTAACAAGTCCTGTTGGCATTAACTTAATGTTTATTATTTACTTGAAGATTGTGTCATCTATTTAATATATGGTGACACTGGAAAGCTTGGCCCTGTTTCTGTTGTCCTTTCTTTGGAATAGAGGCCAGTCAGGAATGGTATCTCTGTTACTGCAAGGCTTCCAGTATTTAGTGAGAATATGATACAAGACAAAGCTTTAAATTGTTCTATTTTCAAAGATATTGCTCATCATCCAAAGTGTGAATAATGAATCCAGAGGACAACAATAATAAAGCTGTAAAGAATGCTCATATAGCCCAAATAGCCAAAGCCACACTAAACAAAAAAACAAAAAACAAAATGGAGGTATCGCATTGCCCAACTTCAAACTATACTAAACAGTTACCAAAACAGCATGGTTCTGGTACAAAAGCAGATGCATACACCAAGGGAACAGAATAGAGAACTCAGAGATAAAGCCATGCACCTACAACCATCTGATCCTCAACAAAGTCGACAAAAACAAGCAATGGGAAAAAGGACTCTCTATACAATAAATGGTACTGGGAAAACTGGGTGACCATATGCAAAAGAATGAAACGACCCTGACTTTTCACCATTTTATATTAACTTAAGATGGATTAAAGGGGCTGGGCATGGTGGCTTACGCCAGTAATCCCGGCACTTTGGGAGGCCTAAGCTGGCAGATCATGAGGTCAGGAGATCGAGATCATCCAGGCTAATACAGTGAAACCCCATCTCTACTAAAACTACAAAAAATTAGCCAGGAATGGTGGCAGGCGCTTGTAGTCCCGACTACTCAGGAGGCTGAGGCAGGAGAATGGCATGAACCCAGGAGGTGGAGCTTGCAGTGAGCCAAGACCAGAAAAATAAAGAAAAAAAAAGAAAAGATGGATTAAAGGTTTAAATGTAAGACCTCAAACTATAAGAATCCTAGATGAAAACCTAGGAAACATGATGATGTACATCAGCCTTAAGAAAGAATTTATAACTAAGTCCTCAAAAGCAATTGCAGAAAAGGAAAAATTGACAAGTGGGACTTAATTAAAATGCTTCTACACAGCAAAAGAAACTATAAAAAGAGTAAACAGACAACCTACAGAATGGGAGAAAATATTCATAAACTATGCATCTGACAAAGGTCTAATATCCAGAATCCCTAAAGAAATTAAATAAATTCATTTTTAGAATTTAAAGAAATTAAACAATTCATTTTTTTTATTATACTTTAAGTTCTGAGATACATGTGCAGAACGTGCAGGTTTGTTACATAGCTATACATGTGCCATGGTGGCTTGCTGCACCCATCAACCCGTCATCTCCATTAGGTATTTCTCCTAATGCTATCCCTTCCCTAACCCTCCACCCCCGACAGGCCCCAGTGTGTGATGTCCCCCTCCCTGTGTCCATGTGTTCTCATTTTTCCACTTCCACTTATGAGAACATGTGGTGTTTGGTTTTCTGTTCTTGGGTTAGTTTGCTGAGAACGATGGTTTCCAGCTTCATCCATGTCCCTGCAAAGGACATGAACTCCTCCTTTCTATGGCTGTATAGTATTCCATGGTGTATATATGCCACATTTTCTTTATCCAGTCTATCACTGATGTGTATTTGGGTTGGTTCCAAGTCTTTGCTATTGTGAACAGTATTACAATGAACATACATGTGCGTGTGTCTTTATAGTAGAATGATTTATAATCCTTTGGGTATATACCCAGTAATGGGATTGCTGGGTCAAATGATTCTAGATCCTTGAGGAATTGCCACACTGCCTTCCACAATGGTTGAATTAATTTGCACTCCCACCAATAGTGTAAAAGCATTCCTATTTCTCCACATCCTCTCCAGCATCTGTGGTTTCCTGACTTTTTAATGATTGCCATTCTAACTGGCATGAGATGGTATCTCATTGTGGTTTTGATTTGCATTTCTATAATAACCAGTGATGATGAGCTTTTTTTGCTATGTTTGTTGGCTGCATAAATGTCTTCTCTTGCGTAGTGTCTCTTCATATCCTTTGCCCACTTTTTGGCAGAGTTGTTATTTTCTTGTGAATTTGTTTAGGTTCTTTGTAGATTCTCGATATTAGCCCTTTGTCAGATGGATAGATCACAAAAATTTTCCCCCATTCTGTAGGTTGCCTGTTCACTCTGATGATAGTTGCTTTGCTGTGCAGAAGCTCTTTACTTTAATTAGATTCCATTTGTCAATTTTGGATTTTGTTGCCATTGCTTTTGATGTTTTGGACATGAAGTCCTTGCCCATGCCTATGTCCTGAATGGTATTGCCTAGGTTTTCTTCTAGGATTTTTATGGTTTTACGTCTTAAGTTTAAGTCTTTAATTCATCTTCAGTTAATTTTTGTATAAGGTATAAGGAAGGGACCCAGTTTCAGTTTTCTGCATATGGCTAGCCAGTTTTCCCAACACCGTTTATTAAATAAGGAATCCTTTCCCCATTGCTTGTTTTTGTTAGATTTGTCAAAAATCAGATAATTGTAGATATGTGGTGTTATTTCCAAGGCCTCTGTTCTGTTCCATTGGTCTACATATCTGTTTTGGTACCAGTACCATGCTGTTTTGGTTACCATAGCCTTGTAGTATGGTTTGAAGTCAGGTAGCATGATGCCTCCAGCTTTGTTCTTTTTGTTTAGGATTTTCTTGGCAATGTGGGCTCTTTTTTTTGTTCCATATGGAATTTAAAGTAATTTTTTCTAATTCTGTGAAGACAGTCAATGGTAGCTTGATGGGAATACCACTGAATCTATAAATTGCTTTGGGTAGTTTGGCCATTTTTACTATATTGATTCTTCCTATCCATGAGCATGAAATTTTTTTCCATTTTTTGTGTCCTCTTTTATTTTGTTGAGCAGTGGTTTGTAGTTCTCCTTGTAGAGGTCCTTCACATCCCTTGTAAGCGGTATTCCTAGGTATTTTATTTTCTTTGTAGCAATTGTGAATGGGAGTTCACTCATGATTTGGCTTTCTGTGTGTCTATTATTGGTGTGTAGCAATGCTTGTGATTTTTGCACATGGATTTTGTATCCTGAGACTTTGCTGAAGTTTCTTATCAGCTTAAGGAGATTTGGAACTGAAATGATGGGGTTTTCTAAATATACAATCATGTCATCTGCAAACAGAGACAATTTGACTTCCTCTCTTCCTATTTGAATATCCTTTATTTCTTTCTCTTACCTGGCCAGAATTTCCAATACAAGCAAAAAACAAACAACCCCATTAAAGACACAGACACTTCTCTAAGGAGACATATGAGCAGCAAACAAATATTTTAAAAAAAATGCTCAACATCACTAATCAACAGAAATGTGAATCAAAACCACATGTCACACAGTCAGAATGGCTATTATTAAAAAGTTTTGATTAATTTAAAAATCCTAAGATGACCAAATAGGAACAGCTCCAAACTCCAGCTCCCAGCGTGAGCGACACAGAAGACAGGTGATTTCTGCATTTTCAACTGAGGTACTGGGTTCATCTCAGTGTGTCGTGTCAGACAGTTGGTGCTGGTCCACAGGTGCAGCCCGACCAGTGAGAGCTGAAGTAGGGTGAGGCATCTTCTCACCTGGGAAGTGCAAGGGGGAAGGGAATTCCTTTTCCTAGCCAAATGAAGACAGCTTTGAAGAGAGCAGTGGATCTCCCAGCATGGAGGTTGAGATCTGAGAACGGACAGACTGCCTGCTCAAGTGGGTCCCTGACCCCTGAGTA
>NW_012120487.1:15227-17298 GCF_000951035.1 Colobus angolensis palliatus
AACAAGAAAAAGCAGGGTTTGCAATCCTAGTCTCTGACAAAATAGACTTTAAACCATCAAAGATCAAAAGAGACAAAGAAGACCATTACATAGTGGTAAAGAGATCAATTCATCAGGAAGAACTAACTATCCTAAATATATATGCACCCAATACAGGAGTACTCACATTCATAAAGCAAGTCCTTAGAGACTTAAAAAGAGACTTAGATTCCCATACAATAATAATGGGAGACTTTAACATCCCACTGTCAACATCAGACAGATCAATGAGACAGAAAGTCAACAAGGATATCCAGGAATTGAACTCAACTCTGCACCAAGCAGACCTAATAGACATCTACAGAACTCTCCACCCCAAATCAACAGAATATACATTCTTCTCAGCACCAGATTACACTTATACCAAAATTGATCACATGGTTGGAAGTAAAGCACTCCTCAGCAAATGTAAAAGAACAGAAATTATAAAAAACTGTCTCTCAGACAACAGTGCAATCAAACTAGAACTCAGGACTAAGAAACTCAATCAAAACCGCTCAACTACATTGAAACTGAACAACTTGCTCCTGAATGAGTATTGGGTACATAACAAAATGAAGGCAGAAATACAGATATTCTTTGAAACCAATGAGAACAAAGATACAAAATAGCAGAATCTCTGGGACACATTTAAAGCAGTCTGTAGAGGGAAATTTATAGCACTAAATGCCCACAAGAGAAAGCAGAAAAGATCTAAAATTGACACCCTAGCATCACAATTAAAAGAACTCAAGAAGCAAGAGCAAGTACATTCAAAAGCCAGCAGAAGCCAAGAAATAACTAAGATCAGAGCAGAACTGAAGGAGACAGAGACACAAAAAACCCTCCAAAAAATCAATGAATCCAGGAGTTGGTTTTTTGAAACGATCAACAAAATTGATAGACCACTAGCAAGACTAACAGAGAAGAGAGAAGAATCAAATAGACGCAATAAAAAATGATAAAGGGGATATCACCACTGACCCCACAGAAATACAAACTACCATCAGAGAATACTATAAACACCTCTGCGTAAATAAACTAGAAAACCTAGAAGAAATGGATAATTTCCTGGACACTTACACTCTCCCAAGACTAAACCAGGAAGAAGTTGAATCCCTGAATAGACCAATAGCAGGCTCTGAAATTGAGGCAATAATTAATAGCCTACCTACCAAAAAAAGTCCAGGACCAGATGGATTCACAGACAAATTATACCGGAGGTACAAGGAGGAGTTGGTACCATTCCTTCTGAAACTATTCCAATCAACAGAAAAAGAGGGAATATTCCCTAACTCATTTTACGAGGCCAACATCATCCTGATACCAAAGCCTGACAGAGATACAACAAAAAAAAGAGAATTTTAGACCGATATCCCTAATGACATCAATGCAAAAATCCTCAATAAAATACTGGCAAACCGAATCCAGCAGCACATCAAAAAGCTTATCCACCATGATCAAGTGGGCTTCATCCCTGGGATGCAAGACTGGTTCATCATCTGCAAATCAATAAACGCAATCCAGCATATAAACAGAACCAAAGACAAAAACCACATGATGATCTCAATAGATGCAGAAAAGGCCTTTGACAAAATTCAACAGCCCTTCATGCTAAAAACTCTCAATAAATTCGGTATTGATGGAACGTATCTCAAAATAATAAGAGCTATTTATGACAAACCCACAGCCAATATCATACTGAATGGGCAAAATCTGGAAGCATTCC
The DNA here is from genome assembly GCF_000951035.1 of Colobus angolensis palliatus. Taxonomy (NCBI): domain Eukaryota; kingdom Metazoa; phylum Chordata; class Mammalia; order Primates; family Cercopithecidae; genus Colobus; species Colobus angolensis. Next base: position 16,975 of record NW_012120487.1, read on the forward strand.
CTTTGAAAACTGGCACAAGACAGGGACGCCCTCCCTCACCTCTCCTATTCAACATAGTGTTGGAATTTCTGACTAGGGCAATCAGACAAGAGAAAGAAATAAAGGATATTCAGTTAGGAAAAGAGGAAGTCAAATTGTCCCTGTTTGCAGATGACATGATTGTATATTTAGAAAACCCCATGGTCTCAGCCCAAAATCTCCTGAAGCTCATAAGAAACTTCAGCAAAGTCTCAAGATACAAAATCAATGTGCAAAAATCACAAGCATTCTTATAAACCAGTAACATACAGAGAGCCAAATCATGAATGAACTCCCATTCACAAT
>NW_012120487.1:21565-28697 GCF_000951035.1 Colobus angolensis palliatus
AAAATGTGGCACATATACACCATGGAATACTATGCAGCCATAAAAAAGGATGAGTTTGTGTCCTTTGTAGGGATATGGATGCAGCTGGAAACCATCATTCTCAGCAAACTATTGCAAGAACAGAAAACCAAATACCGCGTGTTCTCACTCATAGGTGGGAACTGAACAATGAGATCACTTGGACACAGGAAAGGGAACATCACACACTGGGTCCTATTGTGGGGAGGGGGCGGGGGAAGGATAGCATTAAGAGATATACCTAATGTAAATGACTAGTTAATGGGTGCAGCATGCCAACATGGCACATGTATACATATGTAACAAACCTGCCCGTTGTGCACATGTACCCTAGAACTTAAAGTATAATTTAAAAAAATAAAAATTAAAAAAAGTTTCAAATCAACATATGCTGTCTAGGCTGCAGAAAAAAAACTTAATGTGTATACATTATTCCTGGAAATGTAAATTAGTTCTGCCACCATGGAAAGTAGTTTGGAGAGTTCTCAAGGAACTTAAAAAGAACTACTATTTGACCCAGTAATCCCAATGTTAGCTATATATCCAAAAGAAAATAAGTTGTTCTACCAAAAAGATACCTCCACTTGTACATTCATCACAGCACTATTCACAATAGCAAAGACATGGAATCAAGCTTGGTGTCCATCAATGGTGGACTGGATAAAGAAAATGTAATACATATACACAGTGGAATACGCGGCAGTAAGAAAAAAATTGCAATCATGTTCTTTGCAGCAACATGGATGAATTGGGATGCAATCATTCTAAGCAAATTAACACAGCAACAGAAAACCAAATATCACATGTTCTCACTGATAAGTGGGAACTACATGTTGGGTACTTATGGACATAAATATGGGAACAATAGATACTGGGGACTACTTAGAGGGGTAGGTACAGATATGAGTAAGCATTGAAAATTTGACTAATATATGCCATACTCACTACCTGAGTGGCAGAATCATTTGTATCCAAATCCTTGGCATCACACAATATACCAGTGTAAAAAACCTGCATACATACCTGAATCTAAAATAAAAGTTGAAATTATAAAAAGATGAAAAAAAAGAATGCTCATGCACAGAGATGCATGTAAAAATGCCAGGGAGGGTTAATTCATAGCAACAGTTACTATTTAACCTACTTTACTTGAGGTTGGCAAAGCAATCATTTTTTAAATATTAATTTCTGTTCACTACAGATTGTCCTCAACAAGGTAGTCAGGGCTCCTGAACAGAGTGCAAAGTTCTGATTGTGTAATTGTGTACTATTTAGGATGAAAGAGAATTGATAAACATGCTCCTGCTGTGGCTATAGTACTAGACTGAAGTAGGAGTAAAATTGCCCTAGGACTTTCTCTGGTAAAGAAGGTAGACCTATCAATGGGGAAAAAAATCATAACTAACATTATGTAGATTTTTTTAATTGTCATGTATATTAACTGAGAAAAAAAATCATGCTATGGATATTATGAGACCAATCTCCTCAATGGAATAAAATAAAGTACTTGAACAGCTGCCATATTAGCATCTGTTTGTCCATATCATCATCCAGTTAATAGAAAGACATATTTCCCACTCCTCAATCAATATCTAGATGGAAGTGGTTTTTATGGTAAATAAAATTAGATTAAATAAGACAAAAGTAATGATTCAGGACTTGGTTAATGTTAAGTTTAAATGTACATATCATGTTGAGAATTTTCTTTGAATGTGTAACAAAAAAAAGTGCTACTGAATGAACATTATTGCAATGTAGTAAAGCAGAATGTAAATTCCTTGAGGTCAGCATTCAAGTCTGTTTTCCTCACACACCTAGCATACTGCCTGGCACACAGTAAATGCTCATTAAATATTTGTGAGGTACATGGACAGGGGAATGTGGTAGACAGCTGTTGAAGCTTTTCTCCCACTGTTCCCCTAGTTGGATCATCCATAGTCAATCGATTCTGAACTCTGAGGTCCAAGTTCTGCCCTCCCCCTTCACTCTCCCCACAAGTGGGCGGGACAATCCTCCCAGGACTTCAGCACAGATAGACAGGGGTGGTCAGGGAGAGGTAGGGGCACTCAGAGATCCAGCAGGTGCTGCACCATGAGTGTCTCTGTGCTGAGCCCCAGCATACTCCTGGGTGGTGTCTCCAGGATCCTCCAAGTGGCCTCCCTGCTCATTCTGCTTCTGCTGCTGATCAAGGCCACTCAGCTATACCTGCACAGGCAGTGGCTGCTCAAAGCCCTCCAGCAGTTCCCGTGCCCTCCCTCCCACTGGTTCTTCGGGCACTTCCAGAAGGTAGGGAGGAACTCAATGGGGGAGTGGGAGGGCAACGAGGGATGGGGATCTGAGACCCTGGTCACAAAATCCATAGAGAAAAGCCTTGTTTTGTAACAAATATGAGGCCTCAAAGGAACACCCTGCCTACCTCTCTGGTGTCAGCTTGTCCCAGTCATGAGGAGCTCACTCCTCCCATGAAGCCCATCCTGCTGGTCCTCAGCTCTATCACCCATTCCCTCCTTCTGCAGATATCAAGTGTGTCTTGGCAGTCCTGCACGTGGAGGGCAATGCCTGATTGTCTCCAGACTGATTACCCCATGAGCTTTGGCTTTTCTCAAAGAACAAGGCTTCTAGATGCTCCCTGCCCAGTCACTCAATGCCATCCTCTCTGCCTGGCCCTGTGTTTGCCTGGCAGCACAGACACCCATCTGAGGAATCTGTGGCATGAGGAGTTCATGGTCTGTGAAGAATACAGGCAGGAATTTGAGAAGGTGCCAGACTGCAGGAAAAGAGCTCACTCTGCTGGGGTAGATATCCGAGGCAGAGATCTGCTGGTGTAGGGAACCAACTGGCTAAGTAAGTTTCCCCAAGACTCACAGAATTTCCACAACAGGTGATTTAGGACCTGAAAACCTGACAATTGTGGGTACACATGGTGGGGGCAGCCTGCACAATGTTCTCCAGGTGAGGAGACTGGTGTCTGAGTTGCACGTTGAACAGTGTGTGTTGACCTCCTAGCTCTCCTCCCACACACCCGGACTGTGAGCTCCCTGGATGTGAGCATGTCATCCCCTCCCTGTGCCCCAGCAATCAGCAAAATCCTGGCACACCTTGATGGTCAGCTCAGGTGTGTAGAGCAAGCTTGTCCAACCCATGCCCCATGAGGCTGTGTGTAGCTCAGGATGGCTTTGAAGGTGGCCCAACACAAATTCATAAACTTTCTTAAAACATTATGAGATTATTTTGCAATTTGTTTGAGCTCATCAGCTATCATTAGTGTTAGTGTATTTTATGTTTGGCCAAAGACAATTCCTTTTCTTCCAATGTGGCCTAGGAGAAGGAGAGCCAAAAGATTGGACATGCCAGGTGTAGAGGAACAGAGGAAAAAGAGAAAGGAGCAGCAAGAGGGCTGAGGAGGGACACAGCCCATCCCCTGTGCACTACTATCCCTGCATGCGGAGGGGGCAGGTAGGAACAGAGCAAGGTAAGGGGCTGCATGGAGAGGGACTCACCAAGGTGCTATGAATTGAACACACTTAAGTGGAGACAGGGGTTGCAGGGAACTGAGGCCTGTTGTTTCTCAGCAAAGGAGGCAACGTAGTTCTCAACAGGGCAGAACCAATGTGGGGGCCTGACAGTGTTCAAGCCCTATATGGACTGGTCCCAATACCACTCTGCCTTCTTCCCCATTCTCCTCCTTTACCATATGTTACTCACTACCTCACTACCTGCCTATGCATTTCAACCTCTAGGCCTCTGATCACACTGTGCTTGCTACCTGGAATTATCTTCTCACTCATATCTATCTGTCAAGGCCCAGCACCAAGCTACCTCCTTCAAGAAGGCCTCCTGGGCCTCCCAGTAGTGAAGGCCCAACTCTTTTTTCTATGGGCTATCCTTCTCAAGAGGCCAGAGCAGTGTTAACTTGACTCAGTTATTTTTCTGCAGTGTCATAAGTGTGGGCTTCTTCTGGGAGAAACCATCTCAGATTTATCTTTGTAACCCAATAGTCCCTCAGTAAATGATGACTCAATGAGTGAGGAAGAGCTTTCTAATGTTCAGTTCTGAGTTAGGTCCCTCTTCAAAGCTTCCCCAGATGCTTGTCCTTCCTTCCATCTCATATCCATTATCCCCTACTGCACAGCCTCTAATCTTCCTTACCCCCCAACTAGACTGAAAATTCCACACAGATAAGGACCACAGCTGTGTCCTAACGCAGTGCCTGAACCACACTGGACACGTAGTGTGTGCGCAGTAAGCATGTGCTGAATGAAGGAGCCTATCCCACAGTAGGGCAAGCTGCCTCAGAGCTGGAGAGTATGATTGTCAGAAGGAGGTGGGCAGACATTAGACACTTATGTGGTAGACAGTTGCTTTCAGTTACTAGAAGCAGTTGAAATAAAGAAGAGTTTGCTACATGGAACATCACTAGGACCCAATGTCTATGAGGGTTTCAGATGAGATTAAAGTAAAGCTGAGTCTTGAAAGCTGAGGAGAGGTGGCTGCTCTGTGGCAGAGGAAAAGGGCATTCAAGGTAGAGAAAAGAGCAAGTGCCAGGGCCCAGAATAGTGAGCAGGTGTGTGAATCAGCAGCAGTGGTGGCATTGGCATTGGAGCTGAAACAAACAGGTGATGGTAGAATTGCCAGCAGGGCTGGAGGCAAGAAAAGAGCAATTGAAGCCAGAAAGCCAAGGGCTTTGTGATCCACATCGAAGAGTTTAGAAAGATGACTGCAGGCAGCAGGGAGCTCATAATTCATTGATTTGTGAAAATGCAAATAAGAAACCCAAATCTCAAAATTATAGTCCAACACCAGCACCATATGCATATACCCAGACTCTATCCCATAAATCTGTACATTTTCAACATGTAGAATACTATTATGCACACAATTTTGTAGTTAATCTTTTTTTGCTTAGCCATGGACATCCCAAATGGTATTTTATCTTAACAAATATTTACCATATATGCTGGGATAATATTGAAAATATAACAAGTATGATTATATAAAATTATTGTGTAATTTAAAATGTTTACATTAATTCATTTTATTCTCTAAATATACTAAATCATTTTACAAATCTACTTATCAAGTAATATGAGTTATGCACATTGCCCATGGAAATTGTTGAATTTAGGACTTCCAGAGATTTTACACAACATGAAGACAAAGGCTGACTTAAATTTCTGCTGGCAGTATTGAGTGAGGGCTCATAGCACTTGGCCTAAGGTTAAGTCCTGGGGAGAGAACAAGAATCTAGATTACAGCTCAAGTCATCAGAAACTGATCTAAATCCATAACCTCCGCTACATGGCTCCTGTGGTTGTCCTGCCCTTCACTCCTGCTGCAAAGACTAGAAGTAAATGAAAGTATTCATCTGTCTACCCTCGTTGACAGTTCCAACAGGACCAGGAGTTACAACGGATTCGGAAATGGGTGGAGACATTCCCAAGTGCCTGTCCTCTTTGGCTATGGGGAGGCAAAGTTCGTGTCCTGCTCTATGACCCTGACTATATGAAGGTGATTCTGGGGAGATCAGGTGAGATAGAACTCCCATCCCAACTGCAATGTCTCTTCCCTCTTGACACATGCCCCTGGGTCTGTAAAATTCCAGAAGAGACTGGCTGTTCAAACATCAATATTTGAAACCTCTCCCATGCATCCACCAAGCCCACCATGCCCAGGCTGTAGTCAAGAATATTTACTGAATACTGAATGTTTAAAACAATATGTGGGACTGAATTTTCTATTCTTTATTCTATTTCTCTATTAAGAAAATTGAGGTTCTCTGAAATGTAAATTGCCCCAGATCTGTAAAACAAATTTCATACCCACATTGACTTGCGTTTTGAAGCTCTAATTGTTGCCTGTCCTGGTCGGAAGTGACTAGGAAAACATCAATGTAGAAAATCCCAAGGCTCTGTATTATTCATTGTCATTGAAGACCTAGCCTATGTGTCTCACCAGTTCACCTTCCTAGCCCTCTGCATGTTTTCCTGAGGGAACACTGAGTCTGTCTTCCTGAGCTCACACTGACCTTCAGGATAGAAATAGAAGTGGATGGGAATCAAGTGGGAGATGACATGGGTCAAACTGCCAACTGACAGACACCAAGAACTGATGGCTGCCTCTGAGACTGCCTTGCTTAGTAGCTCCTAGTTTCCTATAAAGCCCTTTCTTACCTTTCAGACCCGAAATCCCATGGTTCCTACAGATTCCTGGCTCCATGGATTGGTATGTGTGCAGACTAGGACTGCAGCCTACTCCCTAGTTAGGTTTGAGTTATTTCTTTGGTTCACAGAGAACAACAGATTAGGGACCACCACTATCATGACCCCATCCCCAAATCAAGCCTCATTTCCTTCTTCTAACAAGACCCTCACCTCTTCCTAATGCTGGTGCAAACCTTCCTGAGGCTCAGCTTCTTCCATTTCATGTCTCAGTTCTCTCCAGACATCCTTGGCCTCACATTTATTTTACATCTGCCCACAACCCTTTTCAACCTTTATCTCACAGCTCACATCATAATCACATGGATGTAGCAGTTCAATCAGAAAATTCGCATGCCTGAAACATACCTCCTTTTCCTGTATTTGCCCATGATGTGCCTTCTTCTGGATAGTTCTCTCCCCGAGAAGTCAACTTTCTCCCTCCCAAATTGTCACCAGTCATCCCTAGGTCCCTGCAGCCCCCGAAACACACACATACACACATTCATGTCTACCTTAGGGTACGGCTTGCTCCTGTTGAATGGGCAGACATGGTTCCAGCACCGACGGATGCTGACCCCAGCCTTCCACTATGACATCCTGAAGCCCTACGTGGCGCTCATGGCAGACTCTGTACAAGTGATGCTGGTGAGTCCATGTCTTTCTCCTCTCCCCACACCCACTCACAGCACACACTCTCATGAACTTCATTCCTAACCCTATATCCCACAGATGGCCATAGACATAGACACATGGAACAACACTCTCATGTCATTGCTGTGAGAGTAGAGGGTTCCCCGGAGTTGTATAAAGTAGGAGAACACCCAGGCATCAGGTCAGATCCACACTTTGTTCCCCACCATAGGAATAGAGATTCATGGTGAACACAAGGCCCTTCTCCTCCCACTTTGAAACCT
>NW_012120487.1:33132-38773 GCF_000951035.1 Colobus angolensis palliatus
TTGGGCAGCCTGAATTCACTGTCAGTGCATGTTCCAAACTTCAGTATATTCACATATTTTCCTCACTTTAGGGATATGAATTATCAGAATTAGATATTCTCCAGTAAATTCAACTTCAGCTGTTTGCTTTTCTCAGTTATCACGAATAGTAAACAGTAGATTTATCTCTCCCCACACATCCTCAATACTGCACACAACCTTCCCTATTTAATTCACCAGTCTGCCATAGAGATGAATCATTGAAATTTTTGCATCTGTTTATAATACAGATGACCTGCAAGTCCTACCTTTCAAGCCACATAAGGGAGAGGTTAAGGTAGCCCTTTGAAGAAAGTTTTACAACAGTGTGTGTCATATCATACATTTTTCTGTCTTGCCCAATGAAATTTTTACTGCATTATATAGTGTTCACATATTTATGTCTATTTCCCCATTTGGCAAATCTGTACATACTTTGGGATCTTTATGCCATAGTCCTGTAATCCACTTAGCACAATATTGGCCAAAAACACAAAAATGTGAACAGTACACTGTCTTGGAGAGAAAAGCACAATAATTATATATAACGCACAACATTTCAAGGCTCCTGGTATGTGAAATATAAAACACACTTGAAATAGCTGTTGAGCTGGAGAGGAGAACTCCAGAATGGCTGTGGTGGAAATCATCGTGGCATCAGAAATTGTCCTGTGACATACAAACAGGCAACAACAATACAAATTCTTAGTAGAAACAAAGTTTGTTCAAAGAAATAATTATGTGACTTCTTCAAATGGTGAGTTCACTTACACAGAGCAGGCTTTAAGAAAAAGCTTCCTCCTGAAACTCCTTCTCCAGCACTGGTCTGTCTATCTCAGCATGAGAAAGTCTTCCTAAACATTGCCAGCAAATCATGTCGCTGCCACTAGAGAACCAGAGAGCATTCCTAAGCTCCATTTCTAGCTCAGAACTAATATTTACTCTCAGTGTATTTCCTTCTATTTTATTCATTTTAAAACTTAAATACCATCATTCAAATATAAAAGTATTTCTTAAGCCTACATCTGTGGGTCAAGTCCTGTGCAGCGTGATAAGAAAACAGAGATAAAAGGTACAAAAATGTGTTGTACAGAAATATATCCTGTGCTCCAGACACACATCATTCCGTCATCCATCCTTTCACTCATTCACTCACTGAGTGGCTTGTCGAGTGTCCCTGTCCCTGGTGCTGTCTGAGGCACTGGACTGTGAGCATTCATGGATAAATCACGAATGCTACCTGGGGGGCTGGGAGGGAGAGACACAGCTGGCAGGGAGTGAGAGGCAGCTGGGCTCTGACTTTAGCCTTGAGGATGTGGCAGGCAGAGGTGGAGGGAGGACATTCTCAGCCACCTCCGCATGAACAGGGCTAGGACGTGGGCTGGACAGGTAAAATGTGGGTGAGGCAACAGCCCACAGAGGGCTTGTCTGCCAACTGAGGCATTGGGATGCTGTCCCCACTGTGATGCAGAGCACGGGAGGGTCTGAACTGGGCTGTGGCTTCAGTGTGCAGGGAGGGGAAGCAGAAATCCAGAAAGTCCAGGTGAGAAGACTGAGGAAAGGCAAAGAAGGATGCTTCTGGGGTAGAATTAGAAGGCTACAGGGGCTGGTGGATGGAGGAGTGAGGTTAGACAGGAACCTGGACCCTGGAGTGGGAGGCAGGTGGGGCAACAGCTGAGGGTCACCCACCCAGTTCCCCTCCAGGAAGCCTCCCATTGCCCTTCTGACTCCCTTAATCCACCCATCGGGGGCCCCCTATGAGGATTCAGGTCCCTGTGCGTCCCACTACATGGGAAGCACCTGAGAGTGTGGCCCACCCTCACCCTACAGGACCTGAACTGACCTCCACACTGAAGAACAAGAAATGTTTGTGGAAGAGTGAACAAACCATTGATTAACTCTTTATCTATTCATGTGATTAGACTCTGCCTTAGAGCCCTGGCCCTGTCTTGATAGAGGGTTTCAGGGCTGCTGAGAGCAGAGGTAGAAGGTGGGAGTTACGAGCTAGCCCAGGAAGACGGCTCTGTCCAAGGTTTGGGATAGTGTGAAGCCAGGATGGGGTGGAAGTGTCCATGGGCTGTAAGTGTGCAGGGGCTGGACACATGAGGTTGGGCACTGAATGCCCAGCTCAGGGCTGGGGTCAGGGGCCAAAACCTGCTCAGATCAGAATGGAGCCTGAGGCCACTTCTCAATTCATTGTCTCTGCCTGGCCCAGGAACTGCATCGGGAAACAATTTGCCATGAACGAGCTGAAGGTGGCCACGGCCCTGACCCTGCTCCGCTTTGAGCTGCTGCCTGACCCCACCAGGACCCCCATCCCCTTGGCACGACTTGTGTTGAAGTCCAAAAATGGAATCCACCTGCGTCTCAGGAGGCTCCCTAACCCTTGCGAGGACAAGGACCAGCTTTGAGGGCCTCCACCTGCCATCCTGTCTTCCTGACCCCCGCTCCTGTCTCCTGTCTGTCTGCCCATATCCTGCTTTCTATCTGCCCACCTTCCCCTCTTCCCACCTGCCTGCTGTCCTGCCTCCTGTCCCTCAGTCTGCCTGCCCTTCTCTCTTTCACCTTTCTCGAGGCTCCCTACCTGCTTGTCTACCTGTCTCCTACCCACCTGTATCTCTTGTTGGGAGAAAAACTTAGTGTTGGGAGAAGCTGAGGCTTCCGCATGTCTGACATAATGTAAGACTCTTGGAACATGTCAAGGGTCTGGGGTCTAAAACACCTTGTGGCCTTTGGAACACCACACTGTGTGCTAAAGGGTGGAAGGCTACCCTGATGCACCATAATCTAATCCGAGGGCATAAAACCCCTCATGACTTGGATAAAATCCAGGGCTCGTGGCTCTGGAATGCCTCTGGACCTGCTGGCTCCTTGCTGCTTCTTCTCCCAGGATGGATTGTATCTTGAGTTAAAAGAACCTGCTCTCCATTATCTCAAGTAGCAGAGCATATGCTAAACCGTCAGTTGTAAATCATGTGCTTAATGCAACGTGCCCTTTTGACCCCCACATTCTCACCACCTGTTTCTTGGTTCAATCATCAGTAAATAGTCTGGGCTTCCAGAGCTCCGAGCCTTCACAGACTCCATGCTTAGCGTTGGCACCCTGGACCCACTTTCTCTCTCAAACTGTCTTTTCTCATTCCTTTGACTCTGCTGGACTTTGTCATCACAGAAGATGGGTGATTTCTGTATTTCCAACTGACATACCTCATTCATCTCATTGGGTCTGGTTGGACAGTGGGTGCAGCCCACAGACAGCTAGCCAAAGCAGGGCAGGACATTGCCTCACCCAGGAAGCACAAGGGGTCAAAGGATTTCCCTTTCCTAGCCAAGGGAAGCCGTGACAGACTGTACCTGGAAAAACAGGACACTCCTGCCCAAATATTGCACTTTTCCAACAGTCTTAGCAACTGGCAGACCAGGAGATTCTATCCCATGCCTGGCTCAGTGGTCCCACACCCACGGAGCCTTGCTTACTGCTAGTGCAGCAGTCTGAAATCATCCTGCGAAGCAGCAGCCTGGCGCGGGAGGGATATCTGCCATTGCTGTGGCTTGAGTAGGTAAACAAAGTGGCTAGGAAGCTCAAACTGGGTGGAGCACACCACAGCTCAGGAAGGCCTGCTGCTTCCATATACTCCAACTCTGTGGGCAGGGCATAGTTGAACAAAAGGCAGCAGAAACTTCTGCAGACTTAAACATCCCTGTTGGACAGCTCTGAAGAGGGCAGTGGGTCTCCCAGCACAGGGTTTGAACTCTGAGAACAGACAGACTGCCTCCACAAGTGGGTCCCTGACCCCCATTTAGCCTAACTGGGAGACATCTCCCAGTAGGGGCCGACAGATACTCATACAGGCAGGTGTCCCTCTGGGATAAAGTTTCCAGAGGAAGGATCAGGCAGAAATATTTGCTGTTCTGCAGTATTTGCTATTCTGCAGCCTCTGCTAATGATACCCAGGCAAACAGGGTCTAGAGTGTACCTCCAGCAAACTCCAACAGACCTGCAGCTGAGGGACCTGACTGTTAGAAGGAAAACTAACAAACAGAAAGGAATAGTATCAACATCGACAAAAAGGACATCCACACCAAAAACCCATCTGTAGGTCACCAACATCAAAGACCAAAGGTAGATAAAACCACAAAGATGGGGAGAAACCAGAGCAGAAAAGCTGAAAATTCTAAAAACCAGAGTGCCTCTTCTCCTCCAAAGGATCACAGCTCCTCACCAGCAATGGAACAAAGCTGGACAGAGAATGACTTTGACAAGTTGACAGAAGTAGGCTCCAGAAGGTCGGTAATAACAAACTTCTCGGAGCTAAAGAAGCATGTTCTAATCCATCATAAGGAAGCTAAAAACCTTGAAAAAAGGTTAGACAAATGACTAAGTAGAATAAACAGTGTAGAGAAGATTTTAAATGACCTGATGGAGCTGAAAACCATGGTACAAGAACTTCATGATGCATGCACAAGCTTCAATAGCTGACTCGATCAAGTGGAAGAAAGGCTAGCAGTGACTGAAGATCAAATTAATGAAATAAAGTGAGAAGACAAGTTTAGAGGAAAAAGAGTAAAAAGAAATGAACAAAGCCTCCAAGAAATATGGGACTATGTGAAAAGACCAAATCTACATGTGATTGGTGTACCTGAAAGTGATGGGGAGAATGGAACCAAACTGGAAAACACTCTGCAGGATAGTATCCAGGAGAACTTCCCCAACCTAGCAAGGCAGGCCAACATTCAAATTCAGGAAATACAGAGAACACCACAAAGATATTCCTCGAGAAGAGCAACCCCAAGACACATAACTGTCAGATTCACCATGGTTGAAATGAAGGAAAAAATGTTAAGGGCAGCCAGAGAGAAAGGTCAGGTTACCCACAAAGGGAAGCCCATCAGACTAACAGTGGATCTCTCAGCAGAAACCCTAACAAACCAGAAGAGAGTGGGGGCCAATATTCAATATTCTTAAAGAAAAGAATTTTCAATCCAGAATTTCGCATCCAGCCAAAGTAAGCTTCATAAGTGAAGGAGAAATAAAATCCTTTACAGACAAGCAAATGCTGAGAGATTTTGTCACCACTAGGCCTGCCTTACAAGAGCTCCTGAAGGAAGCACTGAACGTGGAAAGGAGCAACTGGTACCAGCCACTGCAAAAACATGCCAGATTGTAAAGACCATCAATGCTAGGAAGAAACTGCATCAATTAATGGGCAAAATTACCAGCTAACATCATAATCACAGGATCAAATTCATACATAACAATATTAACCTTAAATGTAAATGGGCTAAATGTCCCAATTAAGACACAGACCGGCAAATTGGATAGAGTCAAGACCCATCAGTGTGCTGTATTCAAGAGACCTATCTCACATCCAGAAACATACATAGGCCCAAAATAAAGGAATGAAGGAAGATCTACCAAGCAAATGGAAACCAAAAAAAGGCAGGAGTTGCAATCCTAGTCTCTGGTAAACAGACTTTAAACCAACAAAGATCAATAGAGACAAAGAAGGCCATTACATAATGGTAAGGGGATCAATTCAGCAAGAAGAGCTAACTATCCTAAATATATATGCACCCAATACAGGTGCACCCAGATTCATAAAGCAAATCCTTAGAGACCTAC
>NW_012120487.1:40229-41058 GCF_000951035.1 Colobus angolensis palliatus
AAAAAAAAAAAAAAAAACTCTCAATAAACTAGGTATTGATGGAATATATCTCAGAATAATAAAACTGTTTATAACAAACCCACAGTCAGTATCATAATGATGGGCAAAAACTGGAAGCATTTCCTTTGAAAACTAGTACAAGACAAGGATGCCCTCTCTCACTGCTTCTATTCAACATAGTGCTAGAAGTTCTGGCCAGAGCAATCAGGCAAGAGAAAGAAATAAAAGGTATTCAATTAGGAAAAGAGGAAGTCAAACTGTCCCTGTTTGCAGATGACATGATTGTATATTTAGAAAACCCCATGGTATCAGACCAAAATCTCCTTAAGCTGATAAACAACTTCAGCAAGGTAGGGGTACAAAATCAATGTGCAAAAATCACAAGCTTTCCTATACACCAATAACAGACAGAGAGCCAAATCAAGAATGAACTCCCATTCACAATTGCTACAAAGAGAATGAAATACCTAGGAATCCAACTTACAAGGGATGTGAAGGACCTTTTCAAGGAGAACTACAAACCACTGCTAATGAAATAAAAGAGGACACAAATAAATGGAAGAACATTCCATGCTAATGGATAGGAAGAATCAATATCATGAAAATGGCCATACTGCCCAAGATAATTTATAGATTCAATGCCATCCCCATCAAGCTACCAATGACTTCCTTCACAGAATTGGAAAAAACTACTTTAAAGTTCATATGGAAGTGAAAAAGAGCCCACATTGCCAAGACAATCCTAAGGAAAAAGAACAATGCTGGAGGCATCATACTACCTGACTTCAAACTATACTACAAGGCTACAGTAACCAAAACAGCATGGTAC
>NW_012120487.1:44803-48127 GCF_000951035.1 Colobus angolensis palliatus
AACCCCATCAAAAAGTGGGCAAAGGATATAAACACTTTTCAAAAGAAGACATTTATGCAGCCAACAGACACATAAAAAAAAATGCTCATCATCACTGGTCATCAGAGAAATGCAAATCAAAATCACAATGAGATACCATCTCACACCAGTTAGGCGATCGTTAAAAAGTCAGAAAACAACAGATGTTGGAGAGGATGTGGAGAAACAGGAATGCTTTTACACTGTTGGTGGGACTGTAAAATAGTTCAACCATTGTGGAAGACAGTGTGGTGATTCCTCAAGGATCTAGAACTAGAAATACCACTGGACCCAACGATCTGTTACTGGGTATATACCCAAAGGATTATAAATCATGCTACTATAAAGACACATGCACACGTATGTTTATTGTGGCACTATTCACAATAGCAAAGACTTGGGACCAACTCAAATGTCCATCAATAATAGACTGGATTAAGAAAATGTGGCACATATACACTATGGAATACTGTGCAGCCATAAAAAGGGACGAGTTTATGTCTTTGCGGGGTCATGGATGAAGCTGGAAACTATCATTCCCAACAAACTAACACAGGAACAGAAAACCAAACACCGCATGTTCTCACTCATGGGTGGGAACTGAACAGTGAGAACACTTGGACACAGGGTGGGGAACATCACACACCAGGCCTCTCAGGGGCTGGGGGAGGGATAACATTAGGAGAAATACCTGTTGTAAATGACGAATTGATGGGTGCAGCAAACCAACATGGCACGTGTATACTTATGCAACAAACCTGCACGTTGTGCACATGCACCCTAGAACTTAAAGTATAATAATAAAATAAATTAAAAAAAAGATTAGAATGGCCTTTGACTGGCTCCTGGGAGACAACCTCTGAGCCCCACCTTGCCAGAAAAGAGTGTCTGCCTGTCTGGGCCGCACCAGACAGTCTGTGCAAATCATGTGATTTATAGGGAGGCCTTGGGCCATGCTCATCAGTTCGCCTCAGGAACAGCTGGACACTGAGTAACTAAAGTCAGTCCCGTAGATGCTACAAGCTTACATGACTGGCTCTCAGTAAAAAATAAATAAATAAATAAGTATATGAAAATTTAAAAACCCTGGATACCAAGGCTGGGATGAGCATCCCTAGCTGGTCATATTTTATATGTGTTGTCACGCATCATTTCTGGGAGAATTAAGTGTTGTTCATATAACTCCACTGGGTAAAGACTACTGGAATCTCACTTCTGGTCTCTCCTGGACACCTCTTATACACTTTTTCCTTTGCTGACTTTAGTCTGTATCTTTTCACTGTAATAAACTGTAACCATGAGTATAATAGGTTTTCTGAATTCTCTGAGTCCTTCCAGGGAATCTTCAAACCTTAGAGTGATCTTGAGGACCTCCAACACTAAGATTAATATACAAAAATCAATTGTATTTGTATGCAATAGTAATGAACAGCTAGAAAATGATATTCAAAACATAATTCCATTTACAATAGCAGCCAAAAGTACAAAATATGTAGGAATAAATGTTATAAGAATATATTCAAAGCCTATAGACAAAGCCAAACTACAAAGCATTGCTAAATAATTCCAGATTTTGGCCAGGTATGGTAGTTCATGCCTGTAATCAATTCCAGCACTTTGGGAAGCTGAGGCAGGTGGATCACTTGAGGCCAGGAGTTCGAGACCAGCCTGGCCAATATGTTGAAACCCCATCTCTACTAAAAACACAAAAATTAGCCATACATAGTGGTGTATGCCAGTAATCCCAACTACTTGGGAGGCCGAGACATGAGAATCACTTAAACCCAAGAGAAGGAGCCTCAAGTGAGCCAAGATTGTGCCAAAACACTCCAGCCTAGGGGACAGAGTGAGACTCTGTTTCTCCATTAAAAATAAAATACAAAATATAAAAATAAATTAAAAATAAAATAAAAATTACAGAATTCCCATTTCACTCTTTTTATAGATGGAACTCTTTGATGAGATGCTCCGTCTTTCTCTCTATTTTCTAAAACACATTACTCATGGCTATTTTAATGTTTCTGTCTGAATACTCAATATCTCTTTCTCCTAAGAGATTATTTCTGTTGTCTGCTTTGGTTTTGCTTTGGCTTGGTGAATGGGTCATTGTGCCTACTGATTTCTTATTAAATGCTGAGCATTGTGTATGAGAGATCATAGAGACTCTGGTTGGTGTCACCTTTAGCTAAAGAGGGTCAAGTTCTCTTCTGGAAGTCACACAGAATACTGGCAGAGCCCCACAGTGTGGTCCATAGGACGTAGGCAATTTGGACACAGGATTTCCTTTTGACGTTTGCAAATTGCTTTGCTTTACAGTAGTTGTAATTATATTGTACATTTATTTTGTTCCATTTCTCTCTACGTCAGAGCCAAAATAAGCACAAAAGGCACCCATAGAGGATGGAGTCTCAGGCATATGTTAGGAAAAGGGCCAATAGACACAGATGAGCATTTTTGTGATGTGATTTTCATCTCTCTTTCCAGGACAAATGGAAGAAGACCATTGCTGATGCACATCTGAAATCTTCTGAACACATTTCCCAGTGACCCCGAACACTATTATGAAGTATACTTTCAGTCATAAGGTAGTCATTAGGGCTGCTCTCACAAAATACAATAGACTGGATCGCTTATAAGCAACAGAAACGTGGTGCTCACAGTTCTGGAGGTTGCATGTCTGAGATGAGGGTGCAGCATGGTCAGGTTCTGGTGAGGGCTTTCTTCAGCATAGTACTCACAGTTCTGGAGGCTGGACATTTGAGACGAGGGTGCAGCATGGTCAGGTGCTGGTGAGGGCTCTCTTCGGGGCTGCAGACCACTGTCCTCTCGCCGTGTCCTCACATGGCAGAAAGAGAGCAAGACAGCTCTCCGGGGTCCCTTTTATAAGGGCACTAATCTCATTCATGAGGGCTCCATCCTCATGACCTAATTTTTTCTGAAAGGCCCCACCTTCTAATAACATCACACTAGGGGCTAAAATTTAAACACATGAATTTGAGGGGGATACATACATTCAGTCCATAACACCAGGGCAGTGCCCAAGTGAACAGGTCATGAGTAAAGGACAAGAAGTAAACTCATTTGCCACCAGTCATTTCATCCATTACTATGCTGCTCCACCTCTTCTCTTCCAGAAGCCTTAGACTCCTGCCCAGAAGTGATATCTAATATTACCAAACTCATCCACCTTTGCCAGAAGACTTTCCTGCATCACAACGACCTGGTTTACAAATTCAGCCATCAGAGCTTCCATTTTATTTATTTATTTATTTTTATTTATTTATTTTTTTGAGACGTAGTCTCGCT
>NW_012120487.1:48366-59865 GCF_000951035.1 Colobus angolensis palliatus
TCCTGACCTCGTGATCCGCCCGTCTCGGCCTCCCAAAGTGCTGGGATTATAGGCTTGTGCCACCGCGCCTGGCCAGAGCTTCCATTTTAATAAAGATTGCCAGGTCGCCATGACCACACAGGTTTGTCTTGGGCTTTGCATTGCCTGAGACCTCTATAAAACAACCAGTTGCCTAAGACACAAACCCTGGTGATGGGTGCTTCCATTGTGGTGGTTGGGCAAAATGCGGCATAGAGATAGTCCTCAAGAAATAAATGGTAGCTAAACTTGAGGCAGGGCAAGGCCAGTTCTGGAATCCCGAACACCTGACTTCTAGCCGGGGTTCTATCTGCTCTCACATCTCCCCAAGCATCCATCAGTGGCCACTCCACTCAGACCCGCAGCCTGGGCAGACTCCCCTATATGCACTGGTAATGGGGGAGTTCCTGGTCCAGCATTGATCTTCTCATCAATTTTCACTTTCAGTCCATAACACCAGAGCAGTGCCCAAGTGAACAGGTAAAGGACAAAAAGTAAACTTCACATTGATAGGAAGAGCAATGCTGAACCAGTAACTGTATAAGTTCTGCCATCTTGTGGCTGTTCAAGATATTGCAAGCAGGCCAGGCGCGATGGTTCACATCTGTAATCCCAGCGTTTTGGGAGGCCAAGGCGGGCGGATCACGAGGTCAGGAGTACCAGATGAGCCTGGCCAACATAGTGAAACCCTGTCTCTACCAAAAATGCAAAAATTAGCCGGACATAATGTCGTGCGCCTGTAATCCCAGCTACTCGGGGAGCTGAGGCAGGAGAATTGCTTGAACCCGGGAGGCAGAGGTTTCAGTGAGCAGAGATCGCACCACTGCACTCCAGCCTGGGCGACAAAGAAAGACTCTATCTTAAAAAAAAAAAAGATATTGCAACCAATACAGAGAACAGGAACTGGTATTACGTATGGAGAAAGCAATAAACTTTGTCAACAAGTTTTCGAAAAGTGTTCAGCCTCTGACAGTCCACCACTAACCCCACGCCCCTGCACACACACTGTACACTGTGGTGGAATTGATTAAATGTAGGTAGATTCAACCCTTAAGGAAAACAATAGAAAGTACGTACCTTAAAAGAGCCTCGGAAATGCTCATATTCTTTGATGGAGTGATTGAATCTCCATCTCCTGAGAGTTGGTCCTATTAAAAAAATGGTCATTGCTTCAGGGCTTTACTGTAAGTGGCACAAGGACCAGGGTCAAGCAGGTAAAGACAGAGGCAGAGACCAGAGATCCATGAGGAGTGGCCAGGAACCAGCCCAAGCCAGGACAGGAACTGGAGTAGAGAAAAAGAGGACCAGGAGCACAGCCAGCCAGGATGCTTGGTTGGGGTTCAGGGAAGCGGGAGGCTGAGCCTATGCTTTCCAGGCAGATGGGAAACCTCTGGGCTCAGCTGAACCATCAGCCAAGCCTGGGCTCACCCAGCCCAGCTGGGTTGCAAACTAAATCTATACTCTAACCAAATTGCAGACTATTTCTAGACCCTACCCTACCAAGTAAAGAATGACCTTTGGGAAGACGTAAAACTACGTTTAAGACCCTCAGCTTGGTGAGGTAACGGGGTGAACATAGAGTGCACAAAGGCTAGTGAGCAATGGGAATGGGCAATGATTGACAGACAGCTGGCTGTGCCATGGCAACCATGGGTCTAAAGCATGCTAGGTCTTGTGCTAGGGCTTTGCACCGGATGATCACCACAGATAAAAGGAGATCCTGAGACCTGGGGAGGCTAAGTGATGTAAGTAGCTGAGCTGATATTGGCTAACTCGCATTCATTCATTCAGCAAACATTGAGTATTTGTTCGATGCAGTTTTCCTATGCACTATGCCAGTTTTCCTGGGTACATTCCGCCCTCCAAGAGCTGAGGGTGAGATGTAGTAAAAGACGTCAGGGAGACGCCCCAAGGAAGGTAAGGCTAGCAGAAGGAAAAACATGAACAACACAGGCATGGAGATGTGTGGTGAGGGAGGGGAGGGAAGGCGGGAGAAGCTCCAGCAATAGTGTGTTGGCAGCACTGGAAAAGGAGAAGGAGGTGGAGTCATCTAGTGGCTGCTCGAGATATTGCAGGCAAGGAAAGGAAAATCACGATGGCTGTCATTCACTGAGCATACTATATGCTTTCTTTACATCCATTAACTCATTCACTCTTCACCACAACCTTATAAGATGTGCCTCATTTTATCCCTAATGTGCATATTCAGTCCCTGATATGCCCTTGTTAGGGTACCTCCCGCTAATATAAAATTGGCATGATGAGATTTGCTCAGGGAAATTTGGCTTCAAGCTCACACACATAGCCACTAGGCTACACCTGCCTCGAGGAGTTTAGATTCCTCTCGCAGGTGTGAATGGCTGGATTCTAGCAGGAAAGGTCTCCCTAGCTGCAGTGCAGAGGAAAATTTGGGGGTGAAAATGAAAACAAGGGGGCAGGCAGCTGCAAACATCAGGCGAGATCGAGGCTTGAAGCCAGGGAACTGGGAGTGGCAGTGGAGGGAGATGTGTTGGAAAGTGAAACTCAGGGGCTGAGGGAGAGGGGGATTCTGGGTGACTCCCTTATCTCTGGTCTGGGTGAATGGGTGCCACTTGCAGGAACAGAGAACTCAAGTTGGTGAAAGATCAAGAATTCCATTTTGGACCTGAGGTGCCTGTGGAGCTGTGCAGGAGGGAATGGAGCTGAAGGTGCTGATCTGGAAGTTGATACTTTACTGGAAGCAGTGTAAGTGAGTGCAAGGGATAAGGTCTCCATGTCAACACATAGCTCTCGGAGACCTCCTATATTCCAGGCCCATGCAGCACACTTGCACATTGCAATAAAGAGGTGTATGTGGTCTGCCTCACAGAGTTCAGAGTTCACAATCTTGTTCAGAGAGATGGGCAGCATGACCAGGGTGAGTTTGCAGGCTCATAGGAGCTTGATGAGCTGTGGGCAGATGGTCAGGAACAGCTTCCCAGAGAAAATGGTGATTATCCTATTATACTGAGAGCAGAAGAATCAGATAGACCATCTAACCTTTCAACAGGGAGTAGGACAATAGTGTCTTTGGTGAGAGCAATCCTAGCAGAGTGCTGGGGAGAGAGGCGAGGCTACAGGCACTGAGTAGTGAGTGAGAAGGATGGAGGTGGACACAGCACATGCCAACCACTCCTCTTAGATGCTTGACAGGGTCCCTCCTCACTTTCCCATATGCATGCTTCCAAATGGACTGCATGCTCTGCAGAGGCAAACACTCTTCCCTTCTTTGTCTCCCCATTTCACACACACACAAACACACACACACCCCCCCCAAAGAGAACCCTATGCTGGGGTAGAATTAGCCATAGATTTAAAGTCAAAAGGCCAGGGTTCAATGCCACTAGCTGGCTATGTGACGTTGGGCAAATCACTTTTCTCTCTCTGAGTCTACATTTTTTTTCCTCTAAAACTTGGGCTCAGTTGTAACCACCTGGTAGGATCATTGTGAGGCTCCAATCAGAAAGTGTCCTACACATCATACAGTAGCCCTCAGATTCAATGTAGAAAACAGCACCAGCAAATGTAAATTAGTTCAACCATTGTGAAAGACAGTGTGGTGATTCCTCAAAGACCTAGAGCCAGAATATCACTTGACCCAGCAATCCCATTACTGGGTGTCTACCCAAAGGAATAAATCATTCTATTATAAAGATACATGTGGCCGGGTGTGGTGGCTCACACCTGTAATCCCAGCACTTTGGGAGGTTCAGGCGGATGGATCACCTGAGGATAGGAATTCGAGACCAGCCTGAATAATATAGTAAAACTCCGTTTCTACTAAGAATACAAAAATAAAAATAAAAATTAGCCAGGCATGGTGGCATGCACCTGTAGTCCCAGCTACTCTGGAGGTTGAGACATGAGAATTGCTTGAACCCAGGAGGAGGAGGTTTCAGTGAGCAGAGATTGTACCATAGCACCTGCTCCAGCCTGGGTGATGGAATGAGACTCCATCTCAAAAATAAAAATAAAAATAAATGATATATGCAAGCTTATGTTCATTGCAGCACTATTCACAATAGCAAAGACATGGAATTAACCCAAATGCCCATAAATGATAAACTAGATAAGGAAAAGATGGTACACATATACCATTGAATACGATGCAGACATAAAAAGGAACGAGATCATGTACTTTGCAGGGACATGTATGGAGGTGGAGGCCATTATCCTCAGCAAACTAACACAGGAACAGAAAACCAAATACTGCATATTCTCACTTATAAGTGGGATCTGAACAATAAGTACACATGGACACAGGGAGGGGAACAACATACACTGGGGCCTGTTGGGAAGAGCATCAGGATAAATAGCTAATGCATGCTGGGCTTAACATCTAGGTGATGAGTTGACAGGTGCAGCAAACCACCATGTTTTTACCTATGTAACAAACCTACACATCCTGCACATGTAGCTTGGAACTTAAAATTAAATTAAATTAAAATTAAAAAGAAAACAGCCCCACCACCATCAAGCAAAGCCTCTTCCCAACCTCCAATTCCAGTTCACTAGCTCAGCCTGTCTCATTCCCCTTTTTCCCCTTTTTCTCTCTCCCCTCTCCCCCCTGCCCCTTTCCTCACTTTGCCCCCAACTGTCCTCACCATCTCACCCCATACCTCCAAGCTCACAGCTAGAACTGACCAAAGGCCCAGTTATTCATTTACAAAGTCCGTGTCCAGAACTGTACCAGCCTCAGCAGTGTGGAACAAATCAGTGTGGCCAGCTCCATTGTGTTGATGCCTCAAGAGATCCAGGCTGGCAGATGTGTTTGGCACATTCTGTACCTGCCAGCCACGCAGAGCCTCCAGCCGACTTCTCACTGAACTCCTTACATGACCCTGGTCAGGTACTGTCCCTTCCTTGGGCTTAAATTCCATAGTGTTGTATTAGTAAACTGGGCTAAATGATCCTAAGGAACTTGCTAGCTCTGACGCACCATGATCTTGCATCCAATTCAGTTCACTCTGTAATAAACAATCAGAATAACCATAGTAATTTTTAAATAGCTAACATTTATTGTGTACTGTATGCTAAGCACTATTCTATGCATTTGATGTGAATGTTTAACATTCATAACACCACTTATCATGTAGACATCATTTACTGCCCCAATTTACAGTGAACTGGAGCTCCGAGAATTAAGTTGATTTATCCACAGTCCCAGGCTGGCAAGTGTCCAAGCTGTGCTACTTCCAAGCTGCCTGACCCAGACCTGAGCTCTTAACCTCTCAGTGGGCATCCAGGTGGAAAGCAGAATCTCTGGCTCAAGTACTGACTGCCCAGCTGAGTTTCAGAACTCCACCATGCACCCAACTGCTCCTCCAGGGCTTCCCTAAGGATGTGTTGCAGGCTCCGAAATGTCACACATCCACGCCGCATCCTCAAGCCACACACGCTCCTGCTTGTCCCTGGCATCTGCCATTCTCAATGCCATTCACTAGCCTAAATGATACCTTCGAATCAGAGGAAGGCACCCCTCCCTCCAGGGATACGGGCCCACACCTGGTCTCAGAGACCTGTTAGTGAAGGCACAGTCTATACAGCCCAGAGCAGTGCCCCTGATGCCATCGTCTTCCAATTTACTCGGGGCAGACACTGAGATTCATCCTTAATACTTTCTCTCTCTCTCTCTCTCTCTCTCTCGCTCGCTCGCTCGATCTTGCTCTCGCTCTCGCTCCCTCTATCCTGTTTCTTCAGGGGGCCAGAGTCTCCAGGGAACAAGGTCCCAGAAATGATGCCATCTCTCACCCTCTGGAAAAAACATGGCCCAGGACAGAATCCCCTGGACTCCCAGACTCCTGCTTAAAGAAGAGGTGTAATGTCAGGACTAGGATTGCTAAGCGCCCAAGCTGACCCCACCAAAAGCACAGGGAGGTTGAGGGGTTCGCAGACTCGGTCACTGGGGCCACAAGGAGGGGGCTCGGAGGTCCCACTGCCCTTGCATTCCACAGGAAGACCCAGTTGCTGGCATGACCTGAGAGGTTTCTGGGACCACGCCATGGAAAGGCGTCTAGTCCCCGTGTGAGCGGGAAGAGCGGCGCCTGAAGCTCAACTTCCGAGGCTCTGCTGAATCTACCCTTCCTTTAGAGCGCGCAGCCACCAGGTGGCAGCCGAGGCCACGGGCAGGCAGAACAGCTTTCTAAACTGAGGCCCGCCGGGCAGCGCGTTCCGAAGGGCTCCAGGACTTTCAACCAGAAACAGAGTGAGCATATGCGCATGTGTATGTCTGCGCCCGTGCAGGGAGGAAGGGTGTGAACAGACACTGCTGGACAGATGGCTGGAGTTTAGTCCCTTCCTTCGGGACTCTCCACCACTCCTTCGGCTTCCCTTCTCCTGCCCAGCCCTGTCCTGAGTGCACGGAGACGGAAGTCACTCCATTCCTGCCCTTGAGGAGCTTCCAGACCCGGGGCAGGAGCGGGATGCAGACAACTAGACAGCAGCACCCTGGGGTGAGTGGAGTGAGTGGAGCAGGTGGGGCGGGTGCAAAAAGAGGGAGGAGCAAGGGCTGAAGTTGCCCAGAGGAAATGCTGAACCCTGGAGTGGGGAAAGGAGCGTCTGGGAAGAAATGGCATCTACGTTGATCATGGAGGGCTTTCTGGCAAGTCTCAGGAGCAATAACAACACGGGTGTCATCTCTGTTTCCTCCCAGCAGCCGTGCAAGGAATGTACTACAGAGCCAATTTTACTGGCAAAGGAATGGAGGATCTGAAAGGCTAGGGGATCCCACAGGCAGTGAGGAGTGGGTCTGAAATTTGAACCAATGGGCATGATTCCCAAGCTCAAGCTTTTGGCCACCGTCCGCACTGCCAGGGACAGAAAAAAAAAACCTGGGAGGAGAGCCAAGCCAAGCTGGGAGTCAGGACCTCCCGGCCAGGTCTGGATGGCAGGTAGGTGCCTCCACCCTGGTCCCAGAGCAAGTTCTGCTGGCTTCAGCCACCTGACTTGCCTGTGAAGTTGGGCAAAGAGGCCAGAGCAGACTGTGTGTGATTCTGGCCCCACCCCCAGCACCTCTACCCCCACCTTTACTACCCCTAGGCTGCGGGAAGAGGCTTTGCTCAGCAATAGTCCTGATCTGATGGCTGCTTGAAGCACAATAAACAGATAGTATTTCTGCACATGTCACTCTGAGTATGAGGGCAGTAATCTTGAAACTCCCCTTGACCACCTGGCACTCCGGAGATGGAACTCCACAGCCTGTTTTCAAAGCCAATTCCTGGTTGGAAGCTCCTCTTCAAGTCTAACGGAAGTAAGCAGTGCTGCAGTCTCCCTTCATTGTGCAGTTGCTGGGTGGAGGCTTTTCTTTCCTGCCTGAGTTTGGGTATTATCTATAATGTAACCCTATGAAACTTACACATTTTAGGTGGGAGAGGGGAAAACAAGGTGCAAGGCCTGTTCCAGGAAGAGCAAAAATATCTTCAACAGTAAGACATCCTGGTCTGAGAGCCAGGGCTTGGAGCAGCCTGTGGTCCTGGCAGAGAGCTGGTGGACGGGACCACAGAGAGATGATGCCACACACAGAAGTGAGACCAATGAGATCGTGGGAACTGCCCGGCCAAGGGCTGACATCAAGGAAGCTTGGGAATCAGGGGACAGCTGGGAAGGGGACAACCAACAGAACCAGCTGGAAACTGAAAAGGGATGCAAGGGAGAAATAGGAGGTGGGCGCTGAGTTCAGGTGGAGGAGGAGGAAGGGAGACAGGACAGAGAGGCAGAGGATGAGACAAAAACACAGGCGGAGAGACTGAGAAACAGGGAGACAGAGATGGATGGAGGCTGGGAAAGACAAAGAGGAGACAGGCCTGGGCAGGAGAGGTCCTATGTGTGGAGAAAAGGTTGGGAAGAGAGCAGGAAAGAGAGAAGGAGCACAGGGGTTTGGGGGTTCCCACCAGACCCAGCCCACCCCTCCTGCAGACTGGGTCTCTTCCTTGTCTGCCATTTACAGAGCTCAGGATCCTCTCCCTCAGTGCTGGGAGCGGAGAGCTCGCCTCCAGCCCCGCCCTAGTCCAGAGGCTCCCCCTCCCCAGGCCCTCAGAGGCCGCCCCTGAGACTGGCTGTGCAGCGATAGATGGTGGGGGCCCAGCTGGTGCGTTATCAGCCTTCTCCAGGAGTGCGCCTGAGCCACTCCGTGGCTGCCAGTCTGAGATTAGGCCCCCGGAGGGTCATTAAGCGCCACCCTGGCCTGGGCCCAGCCTCCTTTCCCTCCTCGATCTGGCCAGGCTGGCAGGTGGGAATGAGCGATAAGGATTGGGGGTCTCAGCGGTTCTGGGGCCAGCAGCTTCCTGCTCCCAGCCCCCGATCGGGACAGGAACATGGGGTGAGGGTGAGGGGCTGTAAGGTCAGTGCCGGCCCAGCCCCTGCAGGAGCCCCCTGGGTTCCCAGTCTCTTAGATCTACCCATATAGAGCAAGACAGAATGAGAAGGGGGACAAGGAGGCCCTTAGAGAGGCCCCAGACAGCTGCTGGGGAGCAAGGTAAGCCCAGGCAGAAGCAGGCTTCTCCTGGCAAAACCTCACAGGTGTGAGGAGCTGGGATTCACTTGCTACAGGGAGACAGGGATGGTGGCTCTGCCTTCTGGCCCTGGTAGGCTGGTGGGGTGACCTGACTCGAACCCACTCCCACACCCCCAGGGACAACTGACGGCAGAGCTGGGAGGAAATGTGGCCTCATGAAAGGAGAATCAGATCCGGCAGCCAGAATCTTCCCACCAGGAGGCAGGAAAGGAAGAGGGGGCTGTTTGTGCCCTAGCAGAGGCCTGACCCTCTAGGAACCTCTGTCTCTCCTTCAGTGAGTGGAGAAGCTGGGCTGGCTGCTGGCCTGGCTTTGCCCTCTGGTCTAATCAAGGAAGACTTTCCAGAAGAGGAGGAACCTTGGTTGGGTCAAGAAAAAACAATGGGCAGAGTTTAAACTGGCAGAGGTGGGGTGAAAAGGCATGAGTCACAGAAAGCCACGTAAGCAAAAGCCTAGAGTAGAAATCACAAGCTGCAGTTCATTAAGTTGAAGCCCTGAGAGGGGAGGTGACTTGTCTCAAGACACACAGAAAGTCAGGGATAGGCCTGGAGCAAAGCTGCTGCTCCCCCACCCCCAGGCCTCTTCCCTCTGCTGCTGTCTGCATCCTAAACCCAACGAGGTGAGAAGAGATTATTTCCATTTAAGATGAGTCTTCCCCAGTGGTACTTGGTGAAGCCTTAGAATAGCAAAAGAATGGCCATAACATGAAACAAGGGGGCTGTGACAGGTTGAGGCAAGTGGCAAAGGGAGACCTTTGGGACAAGGTGGATGGCCTCCTACCTTCTGGCTCCACTTCTCTGGATCTGGGAATTATTCTGGATGAGTCCGTCTCAGATTATCACCCAGGACAGAGACAGAAGCTGTTCCCATAAGGCTAGCAGTCACAGAGGTGAGGGGCCTCCAGGTTCCAACAGCCAGGCAAGGCATGCCTCCCCTCTGCCCTGCTCCTACTAGGACCCAGTTTCCTGATCCTCCCGTCCCTACCCCGACTCCCACCCCAGGACTGAGCGTTGGGCGAGGCAGGCATAGGCAAGGACTGGGCTCTCCTCCAGCTCTGCCGTGAGACTGGCCAAATCTGCCATGGACAGAAAGCTCAGCTCAGAGAGGACAACAGCTTTCCCAAGCTCACACACAAGTTGGCAGAGGACCCAGGACTCAGATCTGGGCTTCCTGAGTCTCAACCCAAGACTCCTTCCTGACACTTCCTATGCCAAAGCCCAGCACAGAGGGGCTACCAGAGGGAGACAGAGCTAGATCTGTGTGAACCCACCATGACACCTCCAGCACAGAGGCAGAGGGTGAACGGCACTGTGCAAGGAAAAGCCCAGAGCCTCAGGGATGAAGGGTGCTTTGGGGGCGGGGACTGGAGCAAGGGTAGGGTGGGTGAGCTCCCCGGCCCATAGGCCTCTGACATCCTCTTCCTTCCCTGCATACATGAAACTGATCAGCACTGGGGGCACCTAGCTCATATTAGGGTCTGCCCTGCCCTGCCCTGCCCTGCCCTGGGAAGCCATGCCCGGCTGCTCTGGTTAAAGAAAGGGTTTGACCTGAGGGGACAAGAAACACCCCACTGGCAGAAATGGGCTCACCTGTCCTGGCCTTCCTGCCTCCCGATTCTCCCAGGTGTCATCAGACACTCCCATTTGAGGGTGCTTCACTCTCAAACACCAGAAAAGACACCAACCCTCTCTTACCCTCACCCTGGCCACACACTCTCAGCCCCTCCCCAGCCTGGGCCCCCTCGGTCCCAGCTGCCCTGTGGGTACAGGGGCTTCCTGGATAATCCCCCAAAGCCACTATGACAAGTCAGAAGGCGATTGTCGTGATTCAGAAAGCAAGATGGGGACTCACTGGAAGCCTGAGGGGCTGTTGCAGGGCCTCAGCCCCAGAAATACAAAAAGTCTTTATTTCACAGAATTTGGGGCCATTTCCACAGTTGTAGGGAAGGACGCGTGAGCAGGATGGGAGGTGCTGAGCTGACTGTCCTCTCCAGAAGGCTCTTCTGAGCTGAGTGGGAGACCCCAGGGCCACAGCTGAGCCCCAACCTAGACACAGTCTGAGCTCCAACCTTGGCTGGCTATACTTCAGGGGAGGGGAGGGCCGGCGTCGGGCTGGAGGGAGTCGGCCCACTATTGCAGATTCCACACAAAGAAGGAAGGGGCTTGGGTGGTAGCACTAGGCATCCATCCCAGGTGCCTGGGAGTCTTGGGGTTGGAGTCACAGATAAGGTTACATTGGGGTGCTGCGGACCTTGCCTTCCTCCTCAGGGACATTCTCATAGGCATTCTCATGCTCACTGGACCTGAAAGAAGAAGGCATGGGCCTGGTGGGTCATCGCTTCTCCCATTCTATCCCCTTCTCCCTGCACCATCCTGCACTTGTGACAGTAATAGCTTCCAGAATAAACGCTTGACTCCCAGAAGGGGATCCTCCTGACCACATCTGGGCTTATGCATCTGAGTCTGGAGGCCTCTCAGCATCCCCTCCCTAACACCTATCTCCCTTCTCCTGTGGACTGCTCCACCAGTGGGTCCTACTGAGCCCATCCCCCATGGAGCCCATCCCCCGCAGAGCCCATGATCCACTAAGCCCGTTCCCCACTGAGCTCCATCTCCCACTGAGTCCATCCCCCACTGAACCTATTCTCCATTGAACCCATCCCCCACTGAGCCCATCCCCCACTGAGCCCATCCCACACTGAACCCATCCCCCACTGAGTCCATCCCCCACTGAGCCCATCCCCCACTGAACCCATCCCCTACTGAGTCCATCCCCCACTGAGTCCATCCCCCACTGAGCTCCATCCCACACTGAGCCCATCTCCCACTGAGCCCTTCCCCCACGGAACCCATCCCCCACTGAACCCATCCCCCACTGAGCCCATCCCCCACTGAACCCATCCCCTACTGAGTCCATCCCTCACTTAGTCCATCCCCCACTGAACCCATCCCCC
>NW_012120487.1:60421-102280 GCF_000951035.1 Colobus angolensis palliatus
TGAACCCATCCCCTACTGAGTCCATCCCCCACTTAATCCATCCCCCACTGAGTCCGTCCCCCACTGAGTCCATCCCCCACTGAGTCCATCCCCCAGTAAGCCCATCCCCCACTGAGCTGTATCATCTACTGAGCTTTCCCCTCACTGAGTCCCTCACTCATTTGTCCCTTCTTCCATTGAACCCCTTGTCCCCATGGTACCCACTGCCCTATGAGTCCCCTCGCCTGCGCTAAACCCTACCCTCCCAAGTCTCTGTCCCCTTCCAGAGCCCTCGCCCCACACAGAGGCTGCATTTCCCCCACAGAGCCCTGCAATCCTCACAAAGCCTGCATTGCCTCACTGGTTTTTGCCCACATGAGTCTTGGTCCTCCCCAGCCACCTCCCCCTAGCAGCACCCGTCTTGAGGTTCTCCTTAGGCCCTGGGAGCACGCACAGGGCAGCCATGCACTGCACCTCACCTGAAACTGGCCGCCATTGAAGAGTACCTTCCATCCGTTCCCACCAGGACTCCATCTGCCTTGTTTCCGACGGTCAGGATCATGTGCGCAGGCTCCCTGGGGACGGGACTCATCAGTGGGGCTCCTCAGTGGGGCCCTCCTCATCCAAGCAGACCCTATTCTGGGTCCTGGTTCTCACAAGCCCGAAGGCCAGCAACTGCCCTTCCCAGAGCTGTGTGCAGCGGGGCCTGTCAGCCACGGCTTCTGGCCCCACCCATGGGGTCTCACACTTTCTCCCCACTCCATGGTGGGGGGCCAAATATTTGCAAAAGACTTATCCTGAGTCCAAAGCCCTCCATTCAGCCTCCACAGCAGACCCTGCAGGATGCAGTGTCTGCCTCAAATTTCCCCCGGTCGTGCCTTGGGCAGTGGGCACAGATGTGGTTGGTGGCCCTTCAGGCAGAGCTGGGGCACTTGGAGAAAGCCTATCTGAAGAGCATCCAATGAAAAGCTCCTCTCCTCTTACTAAAATTTAAACCCCTGCAGTGTGGGCTCTCCCTGAAGCCTCCCAGAAGCTGCTCTCACGAGGGTCACAGGGAACCGAACACCTGCTCATTTCCTTAGATATCCCACAGGCACCCCAGACTTCATATGTCTCCAATTAAACAGTTGCCCCTACATTTGCTCGTCCTCCTGTGTTCTGGGCCTTGGTGAGTGAGCCCCCATGAGAAACCTCGATGCCATACCTGTCTTCCTCCCCTCGGGTCCACTGCTGCCTGTGACCACCAACTCCCAGGGTGCCCACCTCCTAGACAGCGCTCAGACCCGTCTCTTCACTTCATCCTCTTGGCCACTGCTACACTCCAGACCCCCTCCTGACCTCATGCCGGCCCCCTCACCGCTCTCCAGGTCTGCAGACTGGAGACTCCCCAGCCGCCACCGTCCATCTGCCATGAGGCAGCCAGGGTCATTCTGCTAAGGCAGTGTCTCATCCCGAAACTGTCTTAAAAACTTGTCATGGAGGCCGGGCACGGTGGCTTACGCCTGTAATCCCAGCACTTTGGGAAGCCGAGGCAGGCGGATCACGAGGTCAGGAGTTGGAGACCAGCCTGGCCAACATGGTGAAACCCGTCTCTACTAAAAATACGAAAATTAGCTGATAGTGGTGTCAGGAGCCTGTAATCCCAGCTGCTCAGGAGGCTGGGGCAGGAGAACCACTTGAACCCAGGAGGCGGAGGTTGCAGTGAGCCGAGATCAAGCCTCAAGCCATTGCACTCCAGCCTGGGCAACAAGAGCAAAACTCCAGCTCAAAAAAAAAAAAACTTGTCACTGGATTCCTACTCACTTAGGTAAAGCCCAAAGCTCAGGTCATTCTTGTGCAAGAGCCTGGTTGGCCTGGGCCTGCCCACCTCACCAGCCTCATCTCAGGTGTCTCCATCCCTTTCTCCACCCACTGAGCCACTGGTGTTTCCTCAGCAACCCTGCATGGGGCTAGCACTTAAGCCACCAGGCCACCTTTGTGAGATCTGGGAAGAAACGCCCTTGGGACAGAGGCAGCGTTGCCTGAGGGTCCTGACCTAGTAAGTGCAGAGTGAGTTGGATTTCAGCCCACCCGCTCTTCATCTGTGTGTGTCTGTCCCCAGCAGCCTTGGTGCCATACCCCTAACTCAGGACCTGGATGTACCCTTCCCTCAACTGCAGTGCTCTTCCCATGCCACTCTACCTGGTAGTGACTCCTCCTCGTTCTTCAGGTTTCAGGATAAATGTGCAATGGGGAAGCCTTCTCTGACCACCCCAGACCGGGTCAGGCCCTGCAGTGTCCTCTGCACTCTCCCTCAGCAGCAACTCTTGAACTTCTGACAGCTCACTCTAGTCTGAGCCTATGAGGGCAGGAGGTGTGTCTGTCCCATGCCCTCTCTGTACCACAGCTGACCCACCAGGAGGGACCACCCCTTCTAGAGGTCCTTACAGCCCCCATCACAGGCTGGGCTGCTATCCTGGCTCTGCAGAAACACAAAGACTCCAAGAAAAGAAGCCGTTTCTCCAAAGCTCCCAGGGAGTGGGCGCCAGAGCTGTGAGGCCCACAGAGCCCAGGTCTGAGAGCCAGCAAGCCTAAGCTCTCATTCCGACTGTCACCAACCCACCCTACGACCTTGAGCCTCAGTTTCCCTTCCACACACGGGGAGGTTTGGACACAGGGTTTCTGAGGGCCTTCTCACTGCTACTAGAGCAAGAGCAGTGGTCCTGGGCCCACCTTGCCTGCTCAGGGGCCCTTGGGCAGCACTCACGGTTCCTCCTGGCACCAGAAGTGATTGACTGCAAAGGCGATTGCCACAAGGACCAGGAACACGGCCACCGCGATGAGGCCCTGCATCCAGGGCTGAAGGTTCCCCAGGCCTAAAACAGGGAGAGGGGCTGTAGCAGATGGGGCCACAGTGGGGCTGCATGCGCAGGAGAGCGAGGGGCCTCACTCCCCAAGGGCCCCACCTGTGCTGAAGGCCCTCAGCCAGCTGCCAGGACCAAGGAGACATTCTGGGGAGGCAGGGGTGGGATACGGCCCATCTGACCCACTCAAGCATCTTAAGCTCCACTGAGCTTAGGAAAAGGAGGGAGTTGGAGGAACGACAGAGGCTCAGAGAGAAAGGAGTTGAAAGGAGTGAGAAGCCAAGGAGGGAAGAGCCTTAGAGTGCTGTATCTGAGATCTAGGCATCCCAGAGCCTCTTTCCCTCCCCAAGGGGGGTCACACGCAGGGCTCAGGGAGTACTTGGGCCCCAGGGACCAAAGGGCAGCCCCCTGGACAGCCAACCTAGGCCTTGCAGCTGGGAGTGGCTCCCAGAAGGCTGAGGAGGACCCAGAGCTGACAAGACTGGTCTGGGATCTAGAAGATCCTGTTCTGCAGCAAGAGGTTTCTCTGATGATAAGAAGTGTATGAGAGTGGGAGACTCTTAGGGCGGCTCAGCTGGGGAGATCTGGGGTGCCTGGGGTACCCAGAGAGAGGAGTGGACCAGGACATCTTTAGAGGGGAAGAAGGGAGGGGTGAGCTCTTCTCTGGGTCTTGGGGACCAGGAAAGAAGCCTCAAAACCTGAGCTGCTTTTGGTTCCTCCAGCTGGGTGCCCAGGGACTAGGGTCAGAGATTAGGTTGAGGCCCCAACCATGCACCTTTCTCTATTTTTTTTATTTTTTAATAGAGACAGGGTCTTACTATTTTGCCCAGGCTGGTCTCAAACTCCTGGGCTCAGGCGATCCGGCCTTGGCCTTCCAAAGTGCTGGGATTACAGGCAAGAGCACCAGGTCCCTTCTCTGCTTTTTGACCCTTGACACCAACACAGTCCCTCAAGATTTCCCTGAAGTCCCTGCCTTCAGGCCCCTGCTTCCCCAAAGGACTTTCCTCTTCCCCAGCATCACTGCACTCCATGAGCCTGCAGGAGCTCAGCCCTGCAGAGAAAAGATCCTCAGCAGGGAGAGGTCCCAGGACAAAACACAGGTCAGCAGGAGGCTTCCGAGCGGTATTCTGCCTCCAGGCCAGAACACCTGCATCCCTATATTTTGAGGGACCCAGGCTGGACATCGGAAAACCTTCCTCTGGCTCACTCCTGCTCAAATGTCCTCCTTTGAGTCTACCAAAAGCTGTCCTGCTGCAGTGGAGAACTGACTTCTTCTCCGAGCCTGGCAAATATTGGGAAGGAGGAAGGAGGCTAGGAACTCTCTGGCCTGTAGTGAGGTCAGACCTCACTTATCTCCAGGGGAAGCAGAAGACACACAGTGTGATTATCCTCAGCTTCACACCTGCCAAAAAGCAGGGTTTGGGAGTCATTGTTTCCCTAGCGGTTCAGACTGCTCCCTCAGGTCAGTGGTGCTCAAGCATGGGGAGTTAGGGCTCAACCCTTGGAGGCCCCTCCCTGTTTCCTCCTAGACCCCGCAGCCAATTCCCTCCAGTCACCCCAGGGACCACAGTCCCTGCTCCTCCTCCCATGTGGGACTGGCACATACAGCAAAGGGCAGTGCCTGGGGCAGGAGAAAGGTGGTCTGAGCCCTGTCCTTTCTTGGCCTGCTGTGTGACTCAACCTCTCTGGTCTGCAGTTCCCCAGAGGGCTTCCAAGACCTGGGAGACAGAGTCGAAGCAGACACACATGAGAGCTTGGGGTGGGGGTGGGAGGGGAGCTCTGGAAGCATCTTTGCCAGTCCCCTCTGGACCAAGTCCTACCTGCAGAGTCCCCAGACTCTGGCTGCAGGTGCAGCCTGACAGTGTAGAATGAAAGCCAGACCTTGGCTGTGTTGCTTCACCAGGTGCAAAGCCCTTCTACACCCCTGACCTGGCACCAGCCCCAGGAGTTGGGCAGGGTTGGGCTTATTGTTCTCATTTTATGGGTGAGAAAATTGAGTCTCAGAAAGGGGCAGTGATTTGCTCAAGGTCACACATCAATTCAGGCAGAGCAGGACGAAGAGCTCAGATATTTGGGGGAATCACACTGGACACTGTTCTCTACCCAAGCCCAAGAGGCTGAGACGAAGCCCAAGCCTTTGAGGGGTGGCTTGGGCCCATTCTCACCCATCTTGTATCCCTGGGCCCCCTGTACTCAGGAACCAGCCACCCCTTGGGCAATGCCTGCTCCTGCCCTGTTCCTCCCCAAGATCCTAGAACCAACATTTCCCTGCTGTTGCCAGTTTTCACTCATTGAAAACAAGTGACAGGCAGAGACTTGGTTCAGAGGTCTCTGCCTTGGGACATTCTTTCAGCTAGCCCAGTCCCTGCTCCCCCTCCAAACTGTAAGTATCAAGGCCCTGGGGAGGGGAGCCAGAACACCACCTATCCACCCCTGGGGCTCCAGTGCCCAACCCTCTCCTCCTGAGCTACCTTGCTGACAGCTGGCAGGTGGCACTGCTGTGAGCAGGCCCAGAATGAGCAGGCTGAGGGCCAACATGGCTGCAGCAGCTCCTAGCCTTGCTTCTGGCCGCCGGTGTCTGGGCTCCTGGAGCTGCTGTGGCGTCTGTTGGTGTCCGCCTGAAATCAACCTGGGCTCAGTCTGGCCCTGGAGGAGAGGAGCTAGGAAGGAGGAAGGCGAGGGAGGGAGGAGAAATGAAGACGCGGCGTTGGAGAGAACCTGCCCTCCCTCCCATGGTAATGAGCTGCCAGGCCTGGCCTCCCCTGGCCGGTGCCCAGCTCACTTGTGCTGGCATTCGAGGTCATCTTACTGGGGCCAGCTAAGGAGGTGGCTATGAGGACCAAGCAGATGTGGGAGAGCCCCAGCCTCACCTCCACGCCCTGAGCTCCCTTTTCCTGGCAGTGGGGCTGGATTCTAGGGAAAGGGGTGACCACAGTCGCTCCTGCCTTGACTGAGCCCAGTGGGCGGGGCTTCTTGGAAGGCTGACAGTGGGATTAAGAAATGTGCTGGCTGGCTCAGGAGCCTGGGGAAAACCCCAGAAGCCCAGAGAAGGCTCAGAGCTGCCAGACTCCCCCGAGAGCCTAGCCTATTTCCTGTTCTCCCCCTCACCTGCCCCTACCCCACCAAGCCAAACCCTGGGACTCTAATGCTGGGACACACCACAGCTTCGGTGCCTTCCACGCCCTGGCCCAGCCCAGTAGCTTCCTAAATCCACCCCTTCCTGCAAAGATCTCCATAGAGAACCTGAAGGTCTCAGTCCCCAGCTTTCACAGCCCATGCCAAAGCCCTGACCCAGCCCAGCTGACCTAGGCCCAGTTCGGTTCTTCCTCTTGGCCCCAGATGTGGTCCCTGGAAACCGGGCAGGGCCTCAAAACAAGATACCGGCTTGGTCAGAGGCTTCAACACCCAACTTCAGATCCATCTCCACCCATGACAGAGGACAAAATGGGCAAACACAGCCTGCTGTGGGGGACAAAGGACGGACACCCCAGGTGGCAAGGTGCGATCTGGGGCCCGGAAGCCCTGGGCCCACCACCCTCATAGCCAAAAGCAGCATTGAGGGAGGCACATCTAGCCCCCTGGAACAGGGAGGCCCTGGAGCCAGAGCCCTCCAAAGAGGCAAAAGTCTCCCCAAGATCATGTGGTGTCCACCTGGCCCTCCAACTCAGGGACTGAGAGTGGCCCGAGTTCCTGTGCAGGCCCCTGACCAAGGGTCATGCTGGTCTCCTTGCCCCACCCCCACCCCAGAAGTATGGGAAGCTGAGATGCTGACTCCCTAGAAAGGAGCAGGTCAACTGGAACAAAGTCTCATCAGAGATGGAAGGTTCCTAGGAGCCAGCGCCTGAATTGAAGGCCCCTCCACAGCCTGTCTTTCCTGAAGCCACCAAACTCCTATTCATCAGGCCTCCTTGGCAGCCCTTCCTATGGCAGGATGATTCTGCCTTCCTGTTTCAGCGGGAGCACTCAGACATCATGCCTCAGGCCTGCTTCCTGTGTGTGTGGGGTGTGTGTGGGGTGTGTGTGTGAGGTGTGTGTGTGTGGTGGGGGTGTGTGTGTTCACATGCGTGTGCAGTCAGGCCCACTGCCATCCAAAGATGGAGTATCTCAAGGTGATCCGGGGGAACTTTGCTTGGAGTTGAGTGATGCCTCCCAAACATGTATATCCTGTCCTCCCTCCCACCCCCAACTTGGTGTCCTCAGAATCTTCTAGCACAGACTGGAGTAAGCACTGTGCATGTTAATGAACAGCCAGAGAATCACTGATTGGAACGTAAGGAATGGGGCTGAATTTAGCAAACATCTACTGGTGACTTTCCAAGAATTTTAAGGAGGGGAGTCACGTGGTCAGTTTTGCGTTTGGGAAAACACCTCTCCATGTAGTGTGGAGAGTGAAAGGGGCACGCAAAGGCTGGAGAAGAGGAGTCCGGGGATCTACTATAGTGGCCACACCACCAGTGCCTGGACCTGGGCAGGGAGTGGCTGTGGGAACAGATCTGAGCCCTGTTGAGGAGGTAGAGAAGCCAGGGTGTGGCTGCTAGAGCACAGTGCTGAACTGGGAGTGGGTACAGGTGGGAGGTGGGGGTGCAGGTGACTCCCAGGTTTCTGGCGTAGGCAGCTGGGTAGATGCTGGTGCCTCAGTAGGGGCCAGAGCAAGTTTGGGGGATGAGAGGATTGACGAGCTATAGATTTTGAGGTATTATGCTTGCAGTGCCTGTGGGCTTTCCAGAGGGAGACGTCTGGAAGGCTGCAGAATCCCTGGGTCTGGAGTGGGACATCTGGGAGCCGTCCGCGGCACAGGGATGGTAACTGAGGCCTGGGAGCTCATGGTCTCCCCATTGTGTGTAGCGGGGGTAGGGGTGTCAAAAGGAGAGCATAGAAAGAAAGAGACACGGCCCCAACACATAAAGGTCTTTCAAAGGAAGAAGGGGCAGGAGGAAACAGGAGGAAGCAACCCCAGAAAAGTGGGGTGTCCCAGGAGCCTAGCAAGGAGAGACTTAAGAAAAGGAGGGTGGGGGTCACAGTTGTGCCACTCCCTCCAACCAGTGCCATCAGCACTCGAGTCCCAGGTTCTGCCTTCCTCACCCCAGTATCCTCCACTTCCCTGAAAAACCCAGGGAAAGGAAAGGATCCCCTGGACTGTGCTTCGGCAGTGGTGGGGGAAGGGGATGAACAGGAAGGACATCAGGTGACCAACAGGAGGAAAACATACCTCCTGGGTCAAAGTTCCAAGCTTTAGAGCAAAACAAGTTGTTCCAGAAAAGAGGGGGCATGGGTGGACAGTTGGCTTTGAGGCTGGCTCCTCCTCCCTGGAGGTCTTCACACGGGTGGAGGGTCATCTCCCCAGCTGTATGAACACAGCCCTGATCTCCATGGTAACAAGGTGGGCCCCCTACTGGTCTGGCTTAGGCCCAGGGACTAGACTAAGGTCTCAGCAGCCCCACAGGGCTGCACCGTGTGTCCTGAGCAGCTGTTCCATCAACGTTCAGTTCCTCCTTCCTGTTCCAGCCCAGCTGTCACCCAGAACCATCAGGCCCCTTAGACAAGCCCTTCATCCAGCTAGACCTTATGCGATTGCCCTTCAGATGTCACCCAGAACCATCAGGCCCCTTAGACAAGCCCTCCGTCCAGCTAGACCTTGTGCGATTGCCCTTCAGAAAAGCCAAAGTGGGCCTGGACTGTTTCCAGGAGTCTCCTTCCTCCCAACCCCATCTTGTCAGCCATTCCACTCACTGCCAGCAGGTGGCAGTGTCTAGTTCCAATCCCAGACTGAGGAGTGCAGGGAGCCAGTTTGCTGCTGAAGATTCTGCAACCTCCCCTCCCTCCAGCCCCGACTTTTGCCCCCTTCCTGGGGTGTTCTGAAGAAAGGGACGGTGGACAGTGACATGTAAATAGTCTGGGAACAGCATACAGGGCGTGCTCAGGGCTCTGACAGTGGACTACATTGGTGGACTACATTGTTAGACTACATTGTTAAGGAAGGCATCCCGGAGGAGGTGATGCTGGCAAAGTTAGCCAGAGTGTTGTACTGGGCAGACAGCCTGGGGAGAATAATCCAGGCAAAGAGCTTAGCCTGAGAAAAAGTACAGAGAACATTCAAAAAGCGTGTTTAGAACACAAATATAAAAGCTTTCTTTACTATTTTTTATTTTTTTGTTTATTTTATTTTACTTTATTTTTTGATGGTGTCTCTCTCTGTCACCCAGGCTGGAGTGCAATGGTTCAATCTTGGCTCACTGCAACTGCCGCCTCCTGAGTTCAAGCGATTCTCCTGCCTCAGCCTCCTGAGTAGCTGGGATCACAGGAACCTGCCACCACAGCCAGCTAATTTTTGTATTTTTAGTAGAGACGAGGTTTCACTATGTTGGCCAGGGTGGTCTCAAACTCCTGACCTCAGGTGATCCACCCGCCTCAGCCTCACAAAGTGCTAGGAAAACAGGCGTGAGCCACCGCACCCAGCTCTTTACTCATTCTTATAATACTTCATCTTGTTAATATCATTGCTGTAAGCTGGAGAGCTCCTGGAAACTTTGTTTTATTCTTTCAAACATATCTTGCTTAAGCCCTTTTATGGCATTCATCAGCCCTTAAAATAATATGCAAACTTCTTTGCATGGGTTTGAGGGCCCAGGCAATCTTCCCTTACCCACCTCTCCAGCCTGGTCTGGCCCCGGAGCCTCCTGTCGCTTCCTAACAAAAGCCAAGCTCTCCCACATCAGAGACTCCTCTCCACTTGCTCTTTTCTCTGCCTGGAACACTCTTCCACTCCTATTTGCCCAGCAAGCTGATCTTCCTTTACATCCCTTTCTCCAAGAACACTTCTTCACTTCCCTTCTCTCCCATCTGAAGTCACTCCCTTCTACGAGTCTCCTTTGCTCATCTCCTCACAACCATGATCACAAGTTGCAATTACACACTGATTTGTATGCTTACTCATTTAATAATTGTCTCCATGGAGGGAAGGTATCATGTCTATCTCTCCCTTACCACCCAGTACTGAGCACAGTGCCTGAGTACACACTCGACACACATTTTATGAAATTAAATGTCAATATATGCAGTGCCTACCACCGGCCTGACAAAGAGCAGAAGCTCAGAGAAAGGTTGTTCAATGAATAAAACATTTGATCTGTAGTTGAGTCCTTGTCTCTCTCCACTCTCTAGCTGTGGGGCAAGGACTGTGTCTGATTCATCTCCGTATGTGAAGGAGAAGACATGGCCACCATTCCTCTGACAGTTGGAGCTGTTCAGCCTGAAATGAGGGTGAGCTGGAGGGTGAGCTCTCCATCCCTAGACATGTAAGAGCAGAGGCCGTGGACCAGGTCACCCAATAAGGTGTCTGCAAAAGGGGTTTGTCTTAGTCTCTTTGTACCACTTTAACAAAATATCCTAGACTGGGTAATTTATAAAGAATAGAAATTTACTTTTTGACAGTTCTGAAGGCTGGGAAGTTCCAGATCAAGGCACCAGCAGGCTTGGCATCTGGTGAGAGCTGCCCTCTGCTTCCAAGATGACACATCTTGCTGTGCCCTCACACGGTGGGAGGGATGGAAGGGTGAAAGGGACCAGGACACTCCCTTCAACCCCGTTTTTGAGAACACTAATCCATTCACAGGGGTGAAGCCCTCCTGACTTAACCCCTTTCCAAGAGGTCCCAGCCCTTGTGTTTTTTTGGTTCTCTTTGAGATGGAGTTTTTGCTCTCGTTGCCCAGGCTGAAGTGCAATGGCGTAATCTCAGCTCACTGCAACCTCCCCCTCCTAGGTTCAAGTGATTCTCCTGCTTCAGCCTCCTGAGTAGATGGGCTTACAGGCCCCCACCACCATGCCCAGCTAATTGGGGTTTAAGTTTTAACATATGAATTTTAGAGGGACATACACTGAAACTGTAGCCAGGTTCTAGCCCTTCCAGTTCTGGAGCCTGTGGTCCTGTGACTCCATTAACAGATTATGATAGCTTTTCATATATTAATAAGGTCCCAAGGAAGCAGCTGGTTAGGACTGTGGTGAGTCCCTCTCCTCTCAGACTTAAGATTTCATTCACCTGGCTCCCCTTCATGTAACACTCCCTTCCTAGAGGGCCATGGACAGAACTCTAGCTTATGAACATGGACAGGGAAACATTACATTTGTATTTCACTAACCTCTAACTAAATTTACATCACTTTCGGCTGGGTGTGGTGGCTCACACCTGGAATCTCAGCACTTTGAGAGGCCGAGGCGAGTGGATCACCTGAGGTCAGGAGTTTGAGACCAGCATGGCCAACATGGTGAAACCACATCTCTACTAAAAATACAAAAATTAGCCAGGCATGGTGGTAGGTGCCTGTAGTCCCAGCTACCGGGGAGGCTGGGACAGGAGAATTGCCTGAATCCAGGAGGCAGAGGTTGCAGTGAGCCAAGATCACACTATTTCACCCCAGCCTGGGCACCAAGAGCAAAACTCCATCTCAAAAAAATAAATAAATAAATAAAATTTACCATTTTCTTCCATGGGATGAAGGCAACAAACCACAGACTGTCTATGATATTTTCATATCACCATATAATTATTGCAGATATATAGCTTATGCTCACCACTATAGAAGTACAATAGTCATTGAACCTTCCACAAGATCTTGTTGTTGAATACATTATAAATGGACACATAAATCACTATATTACAAACTTATATTTTTAATATTTTGATAAGTACATTTCAAGGTAACTGACTTCCTTTGCAATGCTATGCATTTTATTTTATACACTTAAAACATTATTGTGAGAGGCCGGGCATGGTGGCTCACACCTGTAATCACAGTACTTTGGGAGGTGGAGGAAGGCGGATCATCTGAGGTCAGGAGTCTGAGACCAGCCTGGGCAACATGGCGAAACCCCATCTCTAATAAAAATAACAAAAATTAGCCGGGAGTGGTGGCACATGCCTATGGTCCCAGCTACTCAGGAGACTGAGGCAGGAGAATTGCTTGAACCTGGAAGGCAGAGGTTGCAGTGAGCTGAGATCGTGCCATTGCACCCCGGCCTGGGTGACAGAGTGAGACTCGGTCTCAAAAATATATTAATTTAATTTAATTTGTCAATAAATAAAAATATTACTGTGAGAAGGGGTCCTTAGGCTTCATCAGACTGCCCAAGGGTTCCATGGCACAAAGAGGGTTACGTCCGGGCTCACCCGGAACCTAAGGCATATCTGCTCAAAACAATGCCACGTGATCTTAAGGTCGGACCTGGAGAAAGATTGGCAGCTCTCTGGACAGACGCTTTCTGGAGCACAGAGCTAGGCTCTATGATCAGATTGAATGAGTGCTCACTCCTACAGGGGCTCCAGTGTCTGGGAGCTGTAAAGGGGAGAAAGCACCAGTCCAGAGCCAGCTGAGCCAAGGAATGCACTGGCTATGACTCCTGGGTCCTAGGCGACCCCACTAGGCTGAGGAGATTTATGGCCAGATATTATTCCCCACAGTGGGGAAAGATCAATCAACCCATCCTGCTGCCCACTCATCCAGCCAAGAAATTCAAGGATTGGCCCCCTGCCAGAAGCCCAGCCTGCCAGCAGAGGTCCCAAAGCCAAATCTCACCCTACTGGTTCCAAGCACAGCCTTTCCTTACCCAGAGCTCCAGGCCAGCTGTGGAAGCAAGCTGGGAGTACTGGGTTCTAGAGTCACAGTCTCTTCAAGCCTGAAAGCTCATTCTAAATGATGTAATCTTGCTCCTTATTTTTCAGCTGGGGAAACTGTGACCCAGAAATGGACAGTTATCAACTAAAAGTCAGAGCAAGTCAATGGGAGAGATGGGGCTAAACCCCAGGGGTCTCTATGTCCAGCCCAGGGTTCAGTCCCTCTGTCAAGCACCTGCTATTGGTCAGTTTCTCAAATAATATCCTAGCTTTCTTTCATTCATTCACTCAACACATGTTTAGTGGCTGCTATGAGACTGGAAATACAGTAGCCCTTATTTGAAATATTTGGGACCAGAAGTATTTCCGGTTTTTGGTTTTTTTTCTGATTTGGGAATATTTGTATACACATGGTGAAATATCTTGGGGATGGGACCCAAGTCTGAGCATAAAATTCATTTGTTTCCTATACAGCTTATACACATAGCCTAAAGGTCATTTTTAGAACATTTTAACTAATTTTGTGTATGAAACAAAGTTTTGACTGTGTGGTTTTTGTTTGGTTGGTTTTGGTTTTGGTTTTTGGTTTTTGGTTTTTGGTTTTTGGTTTTTGGTTTTTTGACTCAGAGTTTCACTCCTGCTGCCCAGGCTGGAGTGCAGTGGCGCGATCTCAGCCCACTGCAACCTCTGCCTCCCGGGTTCAAGCGATTCTCCTGCCTCAGCCTCTTGAGTAGCTGGGATTAGGCACACAGGCGTGCACCACCACACCTGTCTGATTTTGTAATTTTTAGTACAGGCGGAGTTTCTCCGTATTGGTCAGGCTGGTCTTGAGCTCCCAACCTCCGGTGATCCATCCACCTTGGCCTCCCAAAGTGCTGGGATTACAGGCATGAGCCACTGTGCCCAGCCTTGACTGTGTTTTGTCTTTGACCCATCACATGAGATCACATGTGAAATTTTCCACTGGTGGCATCATGCTGATGCTCAAAAAGTTTCGGATTGAGAAGCATTTCAGATTTCAGATTTTTGGATTAAGGATGCCCAACCTGTAGAGAATAAGATCAAGATTACATTATACAGTTTTGTGATTACAGTTGCAGTAAATGTTTTGAAGGGAAGGTACAGGTGCTAAAAGTACATAAATGGGTTTACCATCTAGTCTAGGAAGTCAGAAAAATGCAGTATGAAGCCTAAGATTCATTCATTGAGCAAATAATTATTGAGAGCCTCCTGTGGACCAGGCACTGTTCAAGATGCTAGGGATACAAGAATGAGCAAAACAAAGCCTCTGCCTTTATAGAAATGACATTCTAGAGGGGTCAGCCAGGAAACAGACAGACAGATAAAACAGTTCCGATAGCAATACGGAAAAGTCCAGGATCAGGAAAATGGTGGGGGCTACAAGAAGAGGGTGTGCTATTTTATACAGATTGTCAGGGAAGGCCCCTCTAAGAAGTGACATTTGAGCCAAGAGTTGAAAGTGAGGAAGTAAGATGTTCAGCCGTGGATGGGAGAAGACTCCAGGCAAGGAGACAGGCAAGTGCAAAGGCCCTGAGGAAGGAGGCTGGAGGGAGTCAGTGTGGCTGAGGGAAGTGAGTGCAGGGAGAGCGGAGGTGAGGAGGTTGGAAAGCAAGGGCGTGGCTCCCTCTTCTGTCGTGTTGTGAGTGGTTGTAAGGATTCTGGTTTTTACTCCAACAAGACCAAAGAGCTGCTGGAGGGATCTGAGCACAGGAGACATGATTTGACTGCCATGTGGAGAAGAGACAGTGGGAGCAAGAAGAGAGAACAGGGAGGCCGGCATGGAGGCTTCTGCAGTGCTCCAGATGAGAGGTCAGGGCAACTCAAGGCAACTGGGATCTGGAGCAGCCGTGGAGCTGAGGATGCGTGCTCTGAGTCTAGATGTATTTTGAGGGTAAACCCAACCTGGTCAACTGGAGCAGACTGAGGTGGGGAAGATTACAGGAGGAGGAGGCTCTTTTTCTGAAGGAGGGGCAGGATTCACGAGTTTGGTTTGGAGACAAGAATGTGAGTCTGGAGGTCAGAACTGAGGTCCAGGCTGGAGATGTATATTTGGGACATATGGGTGCCACTGTGGAGGCACTCCTCTAGGACCTAGAGAGAGAAAATCTGCAACAACTGGGCTTGGGGAGTGGTGTGGAAGAGAGCACCTCCAGGTTGGGAGAAGCAGGGAGGGAAAGTCACACCGCACAGAGCTGAAGGGAGATGGGCCTGGCTGGAGAGCAGGGGGTGGTCAGGAAAGAGGTCTCGAGAGCTTGCAGGACCTAAGAGGTGCGGTCTTCACCTTACAGATAATACAGACCCAACGTAGGGTTTTAGGCAAAGATGCGATGTGGGAGTCTTGCATTTCGGCAAGCTCTCTCCAACCACAGCTGGAAGACTGGGCCAAACAGGGCAGTGGGCAGTGGGCAGTGAGCAGGCTGTGGAAGGGATCCAGGAGAAGGATGGTGATGCCTTGGCTTAAAACAGTGCGCAGAGAGTATTGGAGGATGGAAGAGCAATTATGGGGTACAAGTGGCAGGATAAGCTAGCTGCACAGACGCAGAAGTGAGATATGCAAAAGAGTACAATCAAGGAGGCGCCTCATCTTCTGACTCAGACAGTACTTGGAACTTGGTGCTATTTTTTTTTGAGACGAAATCTCATGCTTGTCCCCCAGGCCGGAGTGCAGTTGCGCAATCTCGGCTCACTGCAACCTCCGCCTCCTGGGTTCAAGCGATTCTCCTGCCTCAGCCTCCCGAGTAGCTGGGATTACAGGCACCCACCCCCATGCCTAATTTTTGTATTTTTAGTAGAGACGGGGTTTCATCATGTTGGTCAGGCTGGTCTCGCACTCCTGACCTCATGTGATCCGCCTGCCTTGGCCTCCCAAAGTGCTGGGATTACAGGAGTGAGTCACCATACCCGGCCGGTACTATTTTTTAAACTAGAGGAAACTAGAAGAGTAGCAAGCTGGGAGTGAGGAGAGGGCATGTATGTATTCATTTCACACACCTTTCACGATGACGATGAGTCCTGGTGTGGACAGGCTGTTTGCAGCACCCGGAGGACATCTCAGGATGCAACTCCATGTTTTGGTCTGGCATTCCTGGAGTGAATCTGTGCTGGAAATAGAGACTTGGAATTCAACAGCTTATGGATGGTGACTGAGGCCTCCGGCAGGGAAGACACGATCCAGGATGGGGGTATGAGAAGCTGGGCTAACACCCGCCCTAAGCAACACCTGCTTAAATGGATGGGGAGGGGTTATCTATCTGAACTGAGGAGAAAGTAAAGAAGCAATATACATTGTCTTCTAGACTACTTAGGGTAAGACTACAAGCATTGGCCACACCTCATATT
The DNA here is from genome assembly GCF_000951035.1 of Colobus angolensis palliatus. Classification (NCBI taxonomy): domain Eukaryota; kingdom Metazoa; phylum Chordata; class Mammalia; order Primates; family Cercopithecidae; genus Colobus; species Colobus angolensis. The sequence goes on from NW_012120487.1 coordinate 76,214, forward strand.
TCAGGGCATGTGGAGTCACAGAACTGATTTCATTTAACATTTTAATTAACTAAAACTGTTTTCTTCTCTTGTTACTAATTTTACCTTTAGTCTGTTAAATACTTGGAGGAGCTGAAATTTCCAGTCTGAAGAGTAGCAGTCTCAGAGGCCTCTGTCTCCAGATATCTGCAGGGCTGCACCAGATAAGAGAGAGAAACTGCTCTGTGCCCTCTGAGCATGGAGCTGAGGATGATGAAAAGAGTCACTGGGAGGCTGGATTTGGTTCAGCGAGAGAAAGCTGTCTAGTGATGACAGAGATGACTCTGAAAGGTGGTGAGCTTCCCATTTCCAGAGGTATGTGAATAGAAACCTTGAGCTTCCAGAAGGAGGTAGAACTCAGCAAGAGGCAGAAAAGGAGTGAATGGACTCAATGTTGGAGTCTCTGAGGCCCAGGAAGGTGAGCTGGGGATCGAGATCCTCACACACCTCTAGCTGTGTGACCTGAGCAAGTCTCTTTCCTTCTCTGAGCCTTTGTATTCCAGTAATACTCCATTGGATTGGTCAGAGGATAATGCATCTAAATGCCTTACAGCAATGGATAGTTAGGTGCAAACTGGTGGAAGCACCCTGGTCTAAACAGGGTGTCAAGTGTTTAGGCCATACTGCACTGTCCCAAACCAATCTCTTTTCAGAACAGAGGCCCCAGCAGGGCAGTGAGAGGTGTTACAGGCATGTTTAGCCCGCCACACATTGGATACCCTTTGCTCAGTCAAGAAGCCACATCCAAACCCTCAAACCCTTTCACAGTTGGAGTTTTTGTTTCAAAGGTCAGACGTCAACCCTCAAAATGAAGATGGCTTTAAAAAGCTGCAGCTGGACCAAAAAGTAAACAAAATGCAATTATAATTGCATAGATGGAAAGTAAACAAATTTTTTTAAAAAGAAGAAAATACAATAGTACATAAATGGGTGATCTGGACTCAGTCTGTGAGTTTATAACTCTTTCTGTTCTTTCCAGAGTTTATAATAAAGACTATTTAGTTGAGGGGAGGGACAAATTTGTAGTTTCCAAGTAAACAAAATAAGTGTACATTAAAAGACAAAATCAAGTCATTTTTCCAGATTTTTACTAATGCCCTTAAATAGCCAAAAGTTGAACCAGAAGCCCTCTTTGCCAGATAATCTGTCTACGGCCAGGCAGGGCTGCTAGGGCCCAGTCTGCCTGCTTTCTGTAATTGGAGGCTGCCCCTCCCACACTCTTCTACAGAGGCTTCCAGGTGCCAGCACACACACAAGAGACAGTTGTGGTCCTGCCTCCAGCACAGTGTGGCAAGAGAAGCATGTAACTTCTTGAAGGAATGCTCACTATGTGCCAGGCACTGTGCAAGGTACTTTGGATTCATAACCCATTTATTCCCCACAATATAAGGTGAGTGCTATATCCCATTTTACTGATAAGAACACTGAGGTTCAGAGGAATTAAGCTCAGAAAGCAGAATTTTAACCCAAGTCTATTTGATTCTGAAGCAAAAATTGAAATTTTAACCCAAGTCTATTTGTTTCCAAAGCTCTTAAGCATTATATTATACTATCTCCTCACATTTAAAATAATTGCTATTAAACAGTGAGCACTGTGAAGGAGGCATATAATCTGAATGCCAGGAAAGGAGTCATTAAGTTCTTTTGGGAGAAGGGAAAATCAGGGAAAGCTTCCAGGAAGAGGTGACATTTGAGCTTTGAAAGATGATTAAGAATTTATCAGAACATAGCATATAACCTGACAGAGCAGATGTTCAGTAATTTTTAATTAAATCAACTAATAAAGATAGTAACATTTGCAGATGAAATAATATGAAGTTTGAGATTTGCTTCATAATAAGGCATTGTGGGGACAGGGAGCGTGGGGACAGATAGAGGTATAGGCAAAACAACATTACTCACATGTTGACAATTGCTGAAATTGGATTCATGCCATTTATTATTCTCTACTTTCATATATGTTTGAAAATGTCCATAAAAAAATTTAAGACAATTTTAAAAGATGCTTAGTGTTGGCCGGGAGTGGTGGCTCAGGGCTGTAATCCCAGCACTTTGGGAGGCCAAGGCAGGTGGATCACCTGAGGTCAGGAGTTTGAGACCAGCCTGGCCAATACAGTGAAACCCCATCTCTACTAAAAATACAAAAATTAACCGGGGATGGTGGCGCACGTCTGTAATCCCAGCTACTCGGGAGGCTGAAACAGGAGGATCGCTTGAACCTGGGAAGCAAAGGTTGTGAGCAGAGATCACACCACTGCACTCCAGCCTAGGCAACAGAGGGAGACTCCGTAAAAAGAAAAAAAAAAAAAAAAAGATGCTGAGTATTCACTCTAACTATACTTCCAAAAATACTTGAAAGCTAAAGGTAAATATCTTGAAAACAAACAAACAAAAAATGGAAGGGAGGGGGAAGAGAGGAAGTGAAGGGAAGGAAAGGAGGGAGGTAGCATGGAGGAGCACAAAAGAAGAAATTGTACCAATAAGGCAATCCCATTTATAATAGCTACAAAAATTAAAATAAAATACCTAGAAATAAATTTAACCAAGGAAGTAAAAGATCTCTACAAGGAAAACTACAAAATACTGATCAAAGAAATTGAAGAGGACATAAACATATGGAAAGACATCTTATGTTCATGGACTGGAAGAATTAATATTGTTAAAATGACAATACTAATTGAAAGTAATTTATACATTCAATGCAATCCCTATCAAAATACCAAGCTATTTTTCACAGAAATAAAAAAATCTAAAATTCATATGGAACCAAAAAAGAGGCCAAACAGCCAAAGCAATCCTAAGCAAAAAGAACAAAGCTGGAGGCATTACTCTATTTGGCTTTAAAATATATTACAAAGCTATAGCAACCAAAACAGTGTGGTATTGGTATAAAAATACATACATAGAACAATGGAACAGAACAGAGAACCCAGAAATAAATTCATATATTTACACTCACCTGGCTTTCAACAAAGATGCCAGGAATCTACATTGGGAAAAGGATACCCTGTTCAATAAATGTTGCTGGGAAAATTGGACATCTACATTCAGAAGAATGAGATTGTACACCTATCTCTCACCATATACAAAAATCAACTCAAGATGGATTAAAGACTGAAATGTAAGGCCTAGAACTGAAAAACTACTAGAAGAAAACATAGAAGAAACACTTCAGGATGATTGATCTAGGCAAAGACTTTATGGCTAAGACCCCAAAAGAACAGGCAACTAAAACAAAAATAGGCAAATGAGACTATATTAAACTTGAAAGTTTAACCACAGGGAAAAAAAGAGTGAAGAGACAACCTACAGAATGGGAGAAAATATTTGCAAACTATTCATTTAACAAGGAACTATATCCAGAATATACAAGAAACTCAGGAGCAAAACAAGAAACAATATCATTAAAAAATGGGCAAAGGATCTGAATAGCATTTCTCGAAAGAAGATATACTAACGGCCAACAGGCATATGAAAAAAATGTTCAACATCACTAATCATCAAGGAAATGCAAATCAAAACCACAATAAGATATCATCTTACCCCAGTTAGAATGACTATTATCAAAAAGACAGAAAATAACAGATGCTGGCAAGGATGCAGAGAAAAGAGAACTCTTATACACTATTGGTGAGAACATAAATTAGAACAGTGTTTATGGAAAACATTATGGAGATTTCTCAAAAAACTAAAAACAGAACTACCATATCATCCAGCAACCCCACTATAGGGTGTTTATCCAAAGGGGAAAAATCAGTATATCAAAGAAATACACGCATCCTCATGTTTATTACAGCACTATTCACAATAGCGAAGACATGGAATCAACTTGTGTCTATCAATGAAAGTATGGATAAAGAAAATATGGTGCATATACACAATGGAATAGTATTCATCCATAAAAAAGGGTGAAATCCTGTCATTTGCAGGAACATAAATGGAACTGGAGGTCATTATGTTAAGTAAAATAAGCCAGACACAGGAAAACAGATATTTCATGTTCTTATTCATATTTGGAAACTTAAAAAAAATTGATCTCATGGAGGTAGAGTAGAATTATAGTTACAGAGGCTGAGAAAGGTGTGTGGGATGAAGAGAGGTTGGTTAATGGGTTAACATCCAGTGAGATAGAAGGAATAAGTTCTACTGTTCAACAGCAGAATAGGGTGACTACAGCTAACAACGGTGTATTGCATATTTCAAAATAGCAGCCGGGCGTGATTGTTTAAGCCTGTAATCCCAGCACTTCCTAGCATCTTGAACCCGTCTTCTCCATTATCCAGCACTCCACATCTCCCCATTCTTCTCCTCCTTCTCTGGTTGCTTCTTTTGTCTCCTCCAGTTGTTTCTCTCCCCTTGACTAGCTTGAGGTGCTGCATTCCTCACAGATCTTGTTCCACTTCTCATTCCATACCCTCTTGGTGGGTGAATCCCATGATGTAAATTACCACCTCTATGTTGATAACTTCCAAATCTATATTTAAAGGCTTGGTATTTCTGCAGTTTCAAGTCTGCATATCCAACTATGTTGTCAGCATTTCCACTTGATTTCACAGACATCTCAAGCTCGGCGTGCCCGGAGTGAATTTACTCTTTCCCCTAAGCCTGCTTCTCTCCTTGTACCCCCTGTCCTATGCTCCTCAGTAAATGGCACCACCATATAACCGGTTGCTCAAATTTAAAAAATTGACACCATCCTTGGGAGGCTGAGGCTGGCAGATCACCTGAAGTCAGGAGTTCAAGACCGACCTGGTCAACATGGTGAAACCCCATCTCTACTAAAAATACAAAAATTAGCTGAACATGGTGGTAGGCGCCTATAATCCCAGCAACCTGGGAGGCTGAGGAGGAGAATTGCTTGAACATGAACCTGGGGAGTGGAGGGTGCAGTGAGCCAAGATCGCGCCGTTGCACCCCAGCCTGGGTGACAAGAGTGAAACTCTGATTCAAAAAAAAAAAGCTAGAAAAGAGGATTTGAAATGCTCCCAACACAAAGAAATGACAAATACTCGAGCTTTTATCATTATACATCCTTTATCATTATACCTGCCTTTATCATTATACATCCTATGCATGTAACAAAAATCACATGTACCCCATAAATATGTACAAATATTATGTATCAATAAAAATAAAATAAAAAAGAAGAAATTACAATAGTACATATGGGTTAAAGAGCTTGAGTTCTGAAATGGGACACATGTAAGTTGGAATCCGCTTCTGCTTTTTCCTGGTGGTGTGACTTTAGTGAGTCCCTTGCCCCCTTGGGTTTTAGTCTATCCATCTATATAAAGGGGGTGATAATAGCAGCCTCTCTTGGGTTTGTTGGGGGAGTCAGGTGAGAAGGTGCTAGAAAGCACTCGGCACAGTGCTCGCTGAATGGCGGCAGGTGACCCAGCCCTGTCTGCATCATATACCATTCAAATGCAGATCTCTTCCAAAGTCACATTTCCAGCCCAGACCACTCCGCTGACAGGTGTCTCAAACATAAGATGTCCTGAACTGAGCTCCTGAGCTCACCCCACTGAAAACCAGCTCCTCCCACAGCCTTCCCGCTTAGTATGTGGTGTTCCAGTCCCCCAGCAATTCACAGGAAGGATCTCATAGTTGATTTTGATTTTCTGACGCTCTCCACACTGGATCCATCAGTAGGTCCTCTTGGCTCTTTCTAAATATATCTAGACTTCTATAGTAATACTTATTACCACCTCCATTGGTACAACATCCAAGTCCCTTATCTCTCATTAGCCTTATCACAATAGTGTCCTAACAGATCTCCCCAATTTTGCTATGCTCCATTCTTTCTGCTCTCACCATGACAGCCAGAGAGATTGTTTTGAAAATTTAGTCCCTTGCCTATTCAATATTCTCCGATGGGGCTGGGCACAGTGGTTCACACCTGTAATGCCAGCACTCTGAGAGGCCGAGGTTGGAGGACTGCTTGAGCTCTGGAGTTCCAGACCAGCCTGGGCAACATAGTGAGACCTCATCTCTACTAAAAACCAAAGGCGGCCGGGTGCAGTGGCTCACACCTGTAATCCCAGCACTTTGGGAGGCCGAGGCGGGCGGATCACAAGGTCAGGAGATGGAGACCATCCTGGCTAACTTGGTGAAACCCCGTCTCTACTAAAAATACAAAAAATTAGCCAGGCATGGTGGTGGGCACCTGTAGTCCCAGCTACTCGGGAGGCTGAGGCAGGAGAATGGCGTGAACCTGGGAGGTGGAGCTTGCAGTGAGCCGAGATCGCGCCACTGCACTCAGCCTGGGCGACAGAGCAAGAATTTGTCTCAAAAAAAAAAAAAAAAAAAAAAAAAAAAAACAAAGGCATGGTGGTGCCTGCCTGTGGTTCCAGCTACTCAGTGGGCTGAGGTAGGGAGATTGCTTGAGCCTGGGAGATCAAGGCTGCAGTGAGCTATAATTATACCAGTGCACTCCAACCTGAGCAACAGAGAGAGACCCTGTCTCAAAAATAAATAAATAAATATAAATAAAAGAATAATAAAACAAATCCTCCAATGGTATTGCATCCCGTCCAAAGTAAAAGCCAAAGTCCCTATGTGGACTACAGGCTCCATGTGGTACCTCTGCAACCCATCTTTCACTCCTCTCCTCCTCATTCCAGCCATTCCTGCTTCCTTGCTGCCCGGGACCAGTCCATACCAGGTACACTGCAGCCTCAGGGCCCCTGCACTAGCTGTTCCCCTCCATTACACTCTTTCCCCAAACATCTGCATGGCTTGTTGCCTTATCTCCTTCAGGTCTTGACTCCAGTGACCCCTCTTCTGTGAGATCCTCCTGCTTACTTCCAAAAAAGGCCTCCCTTCATTGAAAACCCCCTAAAACACACACACACACACACACAGGGTCCCCATTCCCTTTCCCAGTTTCATTCTTCTCCTTGGCATTTATCCCCATCCAATCCACTATTTATTTAACTTATTTTTCTTATTTATCATCTGTCTCTCCACTCAGAATATAAACTTCACAAAAGAAAATGTTTCTTTTTCATTGCTCTATTCTGGTCATTGCTTTAAGAACAGGACCTCGCACGTGTGATGTGCTCAACAAATACTGATTTTAAAAGTGACAGCTACATTGGAGCATTCAAGCCCCCTTCAATCACACAAGCAGGTGCCTACCTCTCCTGCAACTTTCCTACAAAATCAGGACGCCAGTGTACGATGCAAACCCTTCCCAACTAGAGATGGAGCCGGGAAAGATGCAAGCTCTGGGCTGGAGGGTCAGCGAGGCCACTCCTTTGTGCAGAGGCTTTGGCCTTGTGTACCATGGACCTCTGGGGCAGTGTGGTGGAGTCTGTGATCCCCTTACAAATTAATGCCTTAAAAATAAAATACATAGAATAATGAAAATCAAAGGCATTGAAATACAAGTGTCAAGATATTTTAAATTTTTATGATGTAATTGTATGTGTGCCTCCCTACTCATGGATTAAATGAAAAGATCTAGCAACAGGTCTAATACCAACCATAATTTCAAAAAGACAATGATTGGGAACAATATTTCAAGGTAATCTATCACCTGGGATGTAATTTCTGTTGGTAACGAAAGTCGCAGACGCTGTTTGCTAGTGCTGTGATTTGATTTGCTGCCTACGTTAACAATGGAAGGAAAAACTAAGTTTCAGTCACGGGGTGATGAAAATAAAGATGTAACATTTTTCCCATTCAGGTTTATGTCCCATTGAACTTTCTCCTCAGAGTTCTTGGGTGTCCCCGGACTCACCTTGGAGATGCCCTGCTCTAGAAGAGATCTAGAGCTGATGCTGGGGAGCTAAGTCACTCACCATCCTGCGTGGCCCTGCACAAGTCACATCCCTCCCCATCTGTACAATGAATCATTACAAACTTTAATGATTCATTTGTGCTCACCCACCCTGGAGTCTGATGAGATCACTCAGTAAATATTCACTAAGCACCTCCTGTGGGTGGGCCCCACACACACTGGGCAGGATGGGACCATTAGCGACCAACCAGTGACACATTGCCTCAGGACTGAGCAGCTCATGAACAAACAAGGCGATGAGGTCAGGACTCGAACGCAGGCGATGTTGAGCAGCACCTAGACACAGCTCAGGGGCTCTGTGCGTTCAGAAATAGGAGAGGCCCCAGTTCCCGGAGGTGGAGGGAAACAGCAGCTTGCAGCACCTGAGATTGAGTCTGACCCAAAACCTGCTCCCGGCATGGGAGTCTACAGAAAGGGCATCTCAGGTGTGGCAAAGGCTCAGAGCTGGAAAGTCAGAAAGGATGCACTGGATCCCTTGGGGAGCTCGAGGGCCCTTCAGGGAGAAGAGGATGGAGCAGTGTTGTCACTCTGGTCTTGACTCAGTGTGGTTTTTTTCTTTTTTGGATGCTCCCTGGAAAGCACAGGGATGGGCACGGGACCAGGCTTGCTTGGCTCCCCTCCCCAGTCCCTATCCACGCCCCTCAGAGGACTGGGAACCATCAAAGTGAGTGATGGAAGGCTAATCACAGCCACTTGGGTCTGAGGAGGGACCTGTTTCTCTCTCCAAGGACCCTCCAGCAAGGACAAGTGCAGGACAAAAGCCGCGCCTCCCTGCCTCATTAGCATCACACAGCCTGCCAGCCGGACTCCCTGCCTCGCCTCCGCAGCCCAGCAACTGGACTGGACAGCCTGGCTTTGGCTAAGCCCCAACCCAGCAGATGTGGACCCTAAAGGGGCCCATGGCCAACAGCCTCCCACCTCCCCTCAAAAAAACAAGCCAGGCAACCACCGCCTGTCCTGCCTGCCCCACCCCGTGTAGGCCTCTCCTTGTATTGTGGCCAGAAGCTGCTGCAGCTGCCAGAAACCCAAAGGACGCTGGAGACACACAGAATCCCCGAATGGCAGTGCTTAGGGTGATGGAAACGGAGCTCTTAGAGATCCCAACTTTTACCTGGGACTAGGCTCACTGAGCAGAATCTTGGCATCTGAGGCTCACTGAGCAGAATCTTACAATCTGAGGGTATTGGCGCTGAGTTTACACTGCTGCTTTAGAATATGCTGTTGCCAAACAATTGAATGGCAGTCTCTTGGAGTGCCAGCCTCCCAGGACCTTGAGTCTTGAGCAGGGCTAGGCAGGTAATGCATCAGAACTGTGAGGTCCCAGGCGATCCTGGGAAAGATTGGCTGGGGACTTGGGGCTGGGAGTGCTTGTGTGGGTCTGGATCCCACCTATTCAGGGGTAATGGAGGGGGGCGTGAGAGTGATGGGGAAGCCTGATAGCCCATTGAATACAGTGGCTCCCAGGGGATTGCTGGAGAGAGGGGCGGAGTGCAGAGAGTAGGAGCCTCAGCCAGCCCGTGTGGGAACTGCCAGAGGGCAGAAGGCCCAGCCCCCTCCGAGATCCTGCAGAGCCTGGGACACAGGAACACCGCAGGTCCCAAGCCGCAGAGCGTTAGCTGGGAAGGGCTGAGGACCCTGGGCTCCTGTGGCTCAGCTGGCTGAGCTGTCACCAGGCATAGGGTGGGAAAGGGTTTTCCAACTTGGTCCCGTAGCTCTAGTCAGTCTTGGAAAGGCAGGGGTCTTGGGGGACTCTTGTCACGGGATGGCAAGGGTGTGAGAGCCAGGCAGGGGCAGGTGATGTTATCATCAGACCACCATCTGCATGAGTGAGACTGAGTCAGGAGACATTGTATCTCCCCTAAATCAGGGAACTCATGAAATAACGCAGAGCCAAACTACCCCTCCCCCTGCATATGGGGCCCTCCCCTGATTTCCCCTCAGAGGAGTCCTGTCCTAATGGTCTGGAACTGTGCAGTGCCTGTCTGTAGTGATCATGGCAGTATTCGTAGCTCACCTGATGTACAGTATGGGGACTGGCTCTCCAAACAGCCCAGGATGGAATCCCAGTTAAGCTTCTCTCTTAGCCACTTGACCTTGGGCAAATCACTTCTGTGACCTCAGTATTCCTCATCTGTAAAATAGGAGTAACCGTCCGCTCTACACTGGATTCTAGGGAGGGATCAGCAGGGATCAGCAGGACAACAGAAGTGAAAGCACAGCCTTTGAACATAAACAGCACAAGGCTTAGAGCAGCTGAGGCTAAACTTTGGTGACTCACATCCTCTTTCTGAGCTTCCCAGGTCTGGGATGTGGAGGCCCCCGGCCTCCTACCGACACTTGATCTTCACAGAGAATTTGCATAAAGCATTTTTACTCTGACACATCAGAGCCTCATCTCTGCTCTTCTCTGGGTACTGGCATCATAATAGGAATGAAGTAGGAAGGTGGAATAGGTGGAGAGGTTGTGGAAGTGTGCTGGGAAAAGAAAGAGCTCGCTGAGGCTTGGCTGCAGGAGGATTCCGGGCTCTCCTGGGCTCCAGGTCTTCAAGTCCTAGGACCATAGCACTGCAGTCTTGCTTTTCTCAAACATATCCTGCTGTCTGACTCTGTGGAAGCAGGAAGACAAGCTTTCCTGCCTCTCTCTAAGCAGCCTCGCTGTGCCATGCTGTGGGGGCCTGCAGCTCTCTGACACCTCAGTGGTCTCCCTGCCTTCAGTGTGGCCTTTCCACATTGATTACCCAGAAAGTCCCTAAAAAATGATCTGATGTCCTCCTACCTGCTCACAACCCTCTGTGACTTCCCATTGCTTCGCAGCATTCAAGGCCCTGAGACCTCTTCAGCCCTAACACTCTCCACCACAGGTGCCTTACCAGCTGCCCAGGCTGCAGCTTCCAAAGCACAGCCCACTCTTTCCCAAGGCTGTACCTCTGTCCTGCTGTTCCTGCTACCCTGAATGCCATTCCTCTCTTTGCACACCTGACAAATTCCTATTCATCCTTCAAGAACCAACTTCTCCTGGAAGCCTTGCATGACCTCCAGGGGAGTCAGACTCCTGCCCTGGCGGACTTCTAGGGCAGCACTTCACATGCCTGCAACTACCTGATTGGTCTGCATTCCTAGAACTTCCCTGTTCAGCAAAGATGACCATAAGTGTACAATGACTTAATGAATTAGAAAGGCTAAAACTGTGTTGTCCAGCATGGCAACCACTAGCCACACATGGCCCTTACATTCAGAATAATTCAACTTAAAATTCACGCTGTTGGCCAGACACAGTGATTCACACCTGTAATCCCAGCACTTTGGGAGGCTGAGGCGGGCAGATCATGAGGTCAGGAGTTCGATACCAGCCTGGCCAACATGGTGAAACCCTGACTCTACTAAAAATACAAGAATTAGCTGGGTGTGGTGGCAGGCACCTGTAATCCCAGCTACTTGGGAGGTTGGGGCAGGAGAATTGCTTGAAACTGGAAGGCAGAGGTTGCAGTGAGCTGACGTTGCACCACTGCACTCCAGCCTGGGGGAAAGAGCAAAACTCTGTCTTGAAAAAATAATAATAATTAAATAAATAAATAAATCACTGTGTTAAACGAATAAAAATGCAATGACTTGCACTAGCTGCACTTCAAGTGCTGAAGAGCCACATGTGGTTAGTGGCTATAACATTGGACAGGTCAGACACAGGACACTGCCATGATCACAGAAAGTTCTATTTGACAATGCTGACCTAAGAGAGGTGATAGAACACCAGCAGATCTAGGTTCTAGCTCCAGCTTAGTTCCTAGTTCCCGCTTTGCCTCTTGGAAACTGTTTCCTCATCGTGCAGCCCATCCCACATGCTGTGCAAGGCCAAGCATAGACAGTACTTGATAAGGATATTCCACTGATTCTATCATCCCTCTGCTTGGATCAGACAGACACATGTGGACTTCGGGAAGCAGATGGGCAGGTGGCACCCTGCTATCTAGAGGTGAGGGACCCATCTGCCATCCTCAAGCTCCAGCAGCTCAGAATAACCCAGGGTCCAAAGCTAACCCAGTGAATCTCCTAGGAAGGCAGGCTCTGCAGAGAGCATGGCTAGTGTGCATCTCTCCATAGGTTTGGCCTAACGATCCCAAACTCATCCCTTCTGAACCCAGAGGGAGACCCAGACAGAGCAGCTGCAGGGGCTGGTCCAAAGGGGAGGGGAGGAGTGGAGAGTGGAGAGTCAGAAATGCGCTATCAGCACTGCCCGTCCTCCCCACTTCCTCTCTTCGAACGGATCACATCCTGTTATTGTGTGGACAGAAAAGGCCGGGAGCTGGGAGGGAGGCAGGGCTCGGACCAAGCAAGTGGGGAGAAGTAGGAAGAGAAAGGAGGAGCCAGAGGAACAGGACAGTGGGCAGCAGGGAGCTCCAGCAGCCCAGTCCTGAGCCAGGTGGCATGGACAGGAGGAGGGGACCCAGGAGGATGAGCATCCCTGGGGCAGCCCGCATCTGCCATTGAGAGATGCGGGCCCAAGACAGAAAATGGCACCCCCTCCAGGAGGCTTTCCCCAAGCCTCTTCCTCAGGCTCCTTCTATTTAGCTAATGTTCACCCCAGGTCTCTACTGCCAGAGCTGGGTCTCCCGTGGCCACCAGGCCTCTCTCACACAGCACTTGCCTCCAGGGTGGAGGGCTCTGTATCCATTCCCTTCACCCCACTTTCACCCAGCCTGTGAGCCCCTGTAGACAGGGCCAGGGTGGTCCCTTGCTGGCTCCCCAGCACTGCTCAGCAGGAATTCCTGTTGCTGTGAATGAGGAGTGTTCCTACATCTTCCTCTTCTTTCTCTCTTCTGCCATTCCCAAGCATACCCCTATCTCAATCCCATTTCCATGAACAATAATGGCTGTTTTCTACAAAACATAAGCACTTCACATACATTATTTTGAAATCCCACCCTTACAGCTCTGTAAGATGGGTGTTAATATCTTCATTTAACAGACCAAGAAACTGAACCTCAGAGAGGTAAAGTGATTTACCCAAAGTCCCACAGCTGGGACTTCAACCCAGTGGTCTGACTCCAAAGATCAGCCTCTTTCTGTTGGCCCAATTGCCCTTCCCATTCACTGCCTTCTGTGCCCCGGCCTCTCTCTTCTTGAACTGATACCAAATTGACTGCCCTGACTATCCACTGGGCTTGTCCTCAAGCCGGGCCCACTGCTTGAAGCAAGCTGTCCAGCACCCACACTGATTGCTCATAGTCCTAGCAGATTGCTGGGGCAGGCTGAGCTGCTGTGTCCCTGCACAGCCCAGGCCTATTCGCTCTAAGGACACCAACTACCTGTCGACTATTTTGTCTTCCTTTCCTGAGAGGTAGTGAGCACTGGCTCTGGACTCAGATCTGACTCCAATCCTGGGTAACCTTAGTCAAGCCGCTTCCCCTCCAGGCCTCTCATTTCCTCCTCCGCACAATGGGGAGGATGGCTTGGGTGATCCACACTTACTCCCTTCCTTACTCTGACTCACAGTGGCAGAACCTCTGTTGCTGGACACCATGCCCAGCACCATGGCCTGTGTCCCCACAGGCTGGTCAGTGGTACTTTACTGGTTCACAAGGGCAGTGGGGCCAGAGGGGGAGTACTAGCTTCTAGGGAACAGTTAGCTGTTTTGCACATAGAGAAGGAGGTAGCGGGCAGGCATGAGGAGGCTGGGCTGCCGTGAGCAGACCAGATCAACGGCCTCCCAATCTTCCTATCTCCCCACCTCACCCCACCCAGGTCCAGTATGATAACGAGGCAGCTGCGGCCCAGCCCAAGAAAGCCCACACCGTCCTCCCTCTGCCCACAGCAACAAAAGCAGTGCTAGGGGTGGAGCTGTACATCTGCCCCTGACTAGCTCAGGACCATGGCTTTCGCAGAAGGCCCTGGAGCTGCATCTCTGTAGCAATGATTCTGCCTCCCACCCATCTCCACTCTTTCATTCCATACCGGCCTCGGAACGGAGCTAGGAGATTCCATAGAGGGGAATCTTCTCATTCAGCAAATGATGAAAGCACCCTGTGCCAGGTCTATCACAGGGCACTGGAGACGAAGAGATAGATCGCACGTGGTATTGCCTCAAGGAGCTCATGTTTTAGTGGGAAAGCAGACAAGGAAAGGAAGGCCCGTGGCAGGCACCAAAGAGGCAGCTGACCCCATAGTCAGGGCAGTTTCCTGGATGTTGAGGACAAGTTAACCAAATGAAAGGAGGGCGGAAAGAGAGGATGGGTAGATTGTCCTGGGAAAAAGAAACGACAGGTGCAAAAACCAGAAGGTCATAAAAAAATAAAAGAATGTGATCTGGAATAGAAATGATGGTACAGTCGGAGCAAAGAGAATAAAAAAGTGGTGAGGGTTGAGGCTGACCTGGTCAGCAGGGCCATTTCAGGCAAGGCCCCAGTTGCAGTCCTTTCCCCTGGAGGACAGAGGAGCCCCCAGTGCCTCAGGAACTGAGCTGTCTTGGGAGGTGGGAAGCCTGGTCCTCCCCTGCCGACCACTATGGGACATGTGGCCCTGAAAAGACTCTTTTCCTCTCTGGGCCTGTCTCCTCTTCTGGAGACATGGACACTAGCCCAGGTGGCCCCCAAGGGTCAGGGCAGCCTGGACATTCTATCACCTCATCGTTTTGCCTCGTTGGCTGCAGAGTTCAAGGGCCCTTCCAGAACTCAACGTGGAATGCCTTGCCCTCTCCTGGGAAAAGTCCTTCTGGAAATGGTGCGCCTCTCTTCCCATTCTTTAGTCCAGGACAGTGAGGCTTCTGCCTCTATCCCTCCCCTTGTGTCACTGTCATCCAAGTCATCAGTGACCTCCATATTGCTAAATCCAATCAACACTTGCAGGCCTTTCTTGCTTGACCACTCAGCCGCTTTGGACTTGGCTAACCACTTCCTTCACCCTAAAGGCCCTTTTCCTCTGGAACACCACAGTCTCTAAAACAGCACACTCTCTGTTTTTCTCCTGCCTCTCTGATCACTCTTTCCCATTTCTCTCCCTCAAGCCCTTAACAACAGGTCCCTTCCTCACACTGCTCCTCCCACCTGTGAGCACAGACCAGGCCACCACCACCACTGCTGAGATCACAGCCAGCTCACCCCAAGGCTAAATCTCACCGTCCTATCATCCCAGGCACCTCCTTGTCCTGTACCAGGGAGAAGCACACCTGGGAGCTTCCAAAAACCAAGGAGCTTCTCTGTAGGCCAGAGCATGGTCCCCAAGCACTGCCCTGCCTCTGCCCTCCTATCTGTGGTTGGAAGCGCCTTGAGGACAAGAACAGCCAAGTCAGAGCCTGGCAGGATGAACAAGGTTCACCCCAAAGGAAGCCACGGTTATCTGTGAGGTCTTTGAATTCACCTCCTGGCACAACTTTTATCTTAATACTAATCACGTTGTAACTTACTATAGAATCAACATATTTATTAAGATGTGTGTGTCTGTGTGTTTACCATCTCCCCTGCTAGAGGTTAAGCTCCACCAGAACAAGAACAGGGATCTTTGTTTTATTCAGTGTGGGATCCCCAGTACCTAGAACAATACCAGGCCCACACTAGATGCTCAATAAATATTTGTTAAATGAAACAGGGTGCCAGTGGCACATGCTGTAGTCCCAACTGCTCAAGGGGCTGAGACAAAAACCTTCCGGTTTTTCACCTTTTGTTTCTTTTTCACCTTGATGACACTTGAACTCCTGAGCTCAGTTCAAGATCAGCTGGGGCAAAAGGCTAGAAGAAGCAAGATCCCATATCTTGAAAAAAATATTTAAATAAACGAAAGAAAGAAAGGAAGGCATGATACTTCATTAGAAGTGCCTGTGTGACCTACTGAAATCCCTGAGGATCAAATGGTCCACATGCAGTGGCTTCCCCCAGCACCAAATGTTGTACCCTTTGTTTTATTTTTGGAAAACAATAAAGGTTGTATCATCTAAACCACATTCCCATTCCCGAACCTCCAGGGAAGTCCTCCCAGATGATATGGAGCCTGCCACAGAACCTCCGCTCTCGACTTCCAATGCCTTCAGACTTCATCACTGAGTCCCCAGTACTCAAGAACCAGGCATAAGAGCTGCAGCCAGCCGGGCGTGGTGGCTCAAGCCTGTAATCCCAGCACTTTGGGAGGCCGAGACGGCCGGATCACGAGGTCAGGAGATCGAGACCATCCTGGCTAACACGGTGAAACTCCGTCTCTACTAAAAAACACAAAAAACTACCCGGGCGTGGTGGCGGGCACCTGTAGTCCCAGCTACTCGGGAGGCTGAGGCAGGAGAATGGTGTAAACCCGGGAGGCGGAGCTTGCAGTGAGCTGAAATCCGGCCACTGCACTCCAGCCTGGGGGACAGAGCGAGACTCCATCTCAAAAAAAAAAAAAAAAAAGAGCTGCAGCCGCCACTGTTGAGTCATCAGGGAACCTGGGGCCCTCCTATGGTATGGCCTTAATCTGTCCTGAACCTAGGATATATACAACTGTCCCAGCCATGGAAGCTGATCCCAACACAAAGAGGGGATGTCTGCTGAGGCTTCCTGAGCTACAAGCATGGGTGCATGAAGCTGAGGGGACAGGCCCCCTCTATGAGGCTTGCAGAGGGAAAGAATGGAAACCCTATAGAGGAAGGCTGTTTCCTCCCCAACAGGCCTGCCTTCAGGGTCGAGGGTGGAATCCCACTTCCTAAGACTACAACTGAGTCCTGGAGGCTCCCCACGTCAGGAGAAACAGTTTCCTGCCATGCCTTTTCTTTCAATGTCCTAAGTCTGAGGCCTAGGGGTGCAATGCAAGCACAGAGTCCTAAGGCCCCTTTGTAAAACTTTTATTTAGAAATCTTCCCGATATATCCTTATATATATACACACATCATCACCACATGGGTTTTTTTTGCTAAAGAGTCACACACCCACAGTGTTGGCCTCTGGGCTGTACAAAGATCAAGGTACCTAGAGCGGTTACTCCTCTTCTGCAGAAAAATGCAGAGACCAACGCAATTCATCACATACAGTACAACATTGACGGAAAGTGCTGGGCCCGCCCACAGAAACAATGCACTATGTACATGGGCAGGGGGCAAGTCTTCAGCAGAGGGTCATGTACCATCGAAATCACAAGTACGGCCAGACCCACCCCCAAAAGGCAGAAATAGTTGTCGGCTGACTATAGATGCTGTGCCCTTTGTTTTATTTTAGAAAAGAATAAAGGTTGTACCATCTTGTCATTTGCCATAACAAATAAAAGAATATGAATTTGTCTTAAAAGATGTGATTCCCTTCAGTGGTTATGGTCATCTTTGTTCTCAAAATGTTGTGTTTTGTTTTGTTTTACCTTTATGTTCTTTCCCCTTTGTACAGATGCTATTCTTGGAATGTTGCCAGTTTTTCATGGGTAACAAGGAAGGAGAGGAAGGATAAGGTCATGGGGTACAGAGGGTGAAAATAAAAATTACGGATCTCCTTTAGTTCTTACAAAGACCTAAAGCCTTGCCCTTTCCTACCAGGCTTGTTTTGGGTAGTTGCATTACATTTTACATAGTCTGCCAGTGTTCCCATATCTCTTTTCCATTCTCATTACTGTCTCTGGCCTTGGAACAAGACAGAAATTAAGACAATCTGGGCTGGGTGCAATGGCTCACACCTGTGATCCCAGTGCTTCTAGAGGCAGAGGCAGGAGAATTGCTTGAAGCCAGGACTTCAAGACCAGCCTGGGCAATATAGCAAGACTCCATCTCTACTAAAAAAGAAAAAAATGTAAAAAATAGCCAGGTGTGGTGGCTCACACCTGTGGTCCTCCCTACTCGGGAGGCTGAGGTGGGAGGATTGCTTGAGCCCAGAGTTCAAGGCTGCAGAGAGCAATGATGGCACCACTGCACTCCAGCCTGAGTGACAGAACAAGACACTGTCTCTCACAAAAAACAACAAAAAAATAGATAATCTGGAGAAATGAGGACAATCTCGATAACTCAGGCCAAAGTGGTTTACAATAGAAATTACCCAAATGCTGGGCAGTCAGGCACACCGACCCACTGCCTAGGTCGTGGACTCAGGCTGCAAAACCCCACTGCAGGATTGAGATTGAGGGGGGAAAAAAAGCTCTTTATGCTCTCAAAACTGTCTACTTTCATGATCCCATTCAGTCCACACCATAGCCCCAGGAGATAGGCTAAGCCCGAGTCACATGGCAAGTCTGAAAGAAGAGGGAGCCAGAAGTTTGAGTTCTTGATAAAATATCTGATCCATCTCATGAAACCCGTCCACCCATCCACACTGTGGCTACTTCTCATTCCTAAGTCAAGCGAATTCACTGTGAAGCAAACGGCTTTAGATCCTACAGCAATGACTCTATCTTTAGACAGATGGGGTTCCTCACAGGATCTTCCAAACATTGGAAAGGAACCAACCCTAATGCTCACCAAAACATGATCTGGGGAGCCTGAAATTAAATGGGGAGCCAGAGTGCTACAAAGGTGAACAATGTTGCCCCAAGCTCAAGAATTGGACCTTCCTTAAAAGGAAGGGGAGGGGAGCAGACATATTATCTGTCTGCACATGGCTGAATTAGAGCCCCATCATGGTGAAGGCAAGCCACTGGGTTGAAGCCCAAACTATAAGAGGGGCTTTCCAGACAGCCACAGTAATGAGTTATTGCATGACAGGACAGGACCATAGCCTATCTTTCCTCTGACCTCGAAGGCAGAGCCTAGAGGGAGAGGGCTGGGGTGACTTAAGGGTACAATGACAGACATAGAGGACTTCTGTGCAGTTGGTCCCCTGGGCTTAGATGCAGGTCACAGACAGGCCTCACCTTAAGGAAACCACATCCCACCATCTGGATTGACACAGGAAATCAATGAAGGGGCAGTGGTTCATTCTACAAAAGGATTCTTCACTTTACAAAAGGACTTGCAGTGGTTATTTCTTTAAAAGATGAAGGATAAGGATGTGATTTACAAAAATTTCATGTACAACTTTCAGAGGGGAGCACTTCTATTGCATTAAACTAACCTCCCAGACACACCCTTGATGACAGCTGCACAACTGAGGGGTGTTTAAGGTTCTGCTAAGTGAATGTGTGTATGTTTGGGTCTTAGCCAGGGCCTGGTCTCTGACTGGACTTCCCATACCCTAGAAGTGAGGCTGGATCCTGGTCCTATTGAGAGCTAAAGATTCCACCAATAACTGAAGTCAAGCAAAAATTCCAAATGCAAAGCATTCATAGGACAGAGTTTGTGCTCAATTCGGAACGCAGACCAGAACATCAGCAAATAGACATCTTACAGCAAAGAAATCCCTCTAAGCATCTAGGAGAACGCACAGATGGGGCTGCGCATCTACTCAGCACCAGCATACGCCCGTCAGCACACTGGCATTCACTCGCCAGCATGAACAGTGATGTGGAGGAGTTGAAGTCCACATGCCCAAAATATCTCTTGCTCCATATCACTCTAATATCATTGTCCCTTTCTCTGCCTTCACACAAAGCCCAACAGGGCTCTCTCAGGGCTGCAGACACGGTCTCCACAGCCCCAGGCTTAGGAAGGCAAGTCTCAGTGGGGAGAAAGCAGAACTTTGATGCCCAGGGCAAGAAGTAAGGGCGACTGGGTTTCCTGACCCTCTGGTCCAGCTCATCTAGAGCAGACTGTCCACTGATCATCTTCAACCAGGCCCTGAAGAAGGCACCTCGAGGCTTGTGACTCTGCAGCATCTGGCAAGCTGGATGGATCAACATAGGCCTGGGTGAAGATGGGGCTCACGAAATGGGCAGCTATTGGGTACCTATAAATATGGACGGAAGTGGCCACACAGGCCACCCCAGCCAGCTTGGGAGGGGCTAAAGGCAAGGCAGAGACTGTTGGATGCCTCAGATGAGAGCTGACAACCCCAGGTCTCAGGAAAGACAGGGATCCCAAACTCCAGGCCAAAAGCAGTGATAACCCCAGCCTCTTACTTGGGAAGGATTAGGGACTGAGGGAAGAGGGACGACCGTGCGTCTTCACAAAAAGTACCTACCACTTTGCTCCATTTTTCTGATCTCCTACTGGTACAGGAAACAGAAAAACCAGCCCCAGGGTCAGTAAAGGCTTCCCAAAGTTCAGACATCCAGGAAAGTTCAAGTCCACCGCCTTGCTTCAGAACGGCCCAATCCTCATCCCACCTGCCCTGAAGCCCACCATCCCAGAAGCCTAAGGACGCCCTCCCGGCTGATCCTGCTGGCCCAGACCCATCACCGAGGGCCGGCTCCATCGGCGGCGGGCAGCATGGCAGGATGGAGGCTGCGGGCCGTGTGCTTGGGCGCAGGCTCCTCTGTGTAGCTGTCCGGGCTGGCTGCCCCATCCAGGGAGCTGCCGCAGCTGGAGTTGGGGGAAAGCACGTCCTGCAGGAGGTCATCTGGGGGCGCGCTGCCCCCTCCCCCACTTCCACCCCCACCAGCTCCCACCACAGGGTCCTTGCCAGGCTTGGCCCGCTGGGTGCCCTCCTCCTCCTGGTCATTGAGCAGCTTGGCCAAGAAGTTGATATACTTCATGGCCAGGCGGAGGATCTCATTTTTGCTGAGCTTCTTGTCCGGGGGATGTGTGGGGATCAGCTTGCGGAGCTCGGCAAAGGCCCCGTTCACATTCTGCTGCCGCCATCGCTCCCGGCTGTTGGTGAAGATACGCCTCACAACTTTGGTGTGGGGACCTGGAGATCAGGAAGACAAGGGTTAGGAGAATGGGCTTGAGATTCTTTCCCCAAAGGCATCTCCATCCATTGGGAAACTTGGGAAACCTAGAATGCCTACTTTCCTTTCACTTAGAAAACATCCACCCTTCAAATTCAAGTTCCTGTGCTTCCTCCTCTATGGGAACTTCTTCAACCCCTCCAGACAGATCTAACCAACCACCCCATACTGCAATCCCTGGAACTCCATCACTCTTGATCATTACTTACGTTTCTGTGCTTGTCTCCCTCCCTGGGCTGTGAGATATTTGAGGACAGGGACCTTATGTTATTCATTCATCCATTCACTTGTGCCAAGAGGCCTCACAGCTATGTCTAAGGAGACAGACTCCATTCTTATTTGACTATCCCTGCCTAAATAAATGACTCTGGGCAAGTGACATAAAAACTTGTGAAGTGGGCCAGGCGCGATGGCTCATGCCTGTAATCCCAGCACTTTGGGAGGCCGAGACGGGCGGATCACGAGGTCAGGAGATCGAGACCATCCTGGCTAACAGGGTGAAACCTTGTCTCTACTAAAAATACAAAAAAATTAGCCAGGCACGGTGGCAGGCGCCTGTAGCCCCAGCTACACGGGAGGCTGAGGCAGGAGAATGGCATGAACCCGGAAGGCAGAGCTTGCAGTGAGTGGAGATCACGCTGCTGCACTCCAGCCTGGGCGACAGAGCGAGACTCCATCTCAAAAAACAAAAAACAAACAAACAAACAAAACTTGTGAAGTGCCTTGACTTCATCACCTGCAAAATGAAGGTAGTACTACTAAGTCATGAGCTGTTACATGGGTCTAATACCTAACACAGGTAAAGAACTTAAGACAATGCCTGCCTCAGCTTAGCAGTCAATAAATGTTAGCTATTATTATCCATGTACCAGTTTTTTGCTAACAACCAGGCACTGTGCTAGGCACTGAGGAACAATGGTGAACTAAATAGAGTGCCTGCCCTCATGGAGCTTACGTTTTAATGGGGAAACAAATATTAAAAAAAAAAAAAAAAAAAACAAGGGCTGAATTGTAATGAAGAGAAGCTCCATGTTTAGCTCCAGTGGCTGGGAAGGCTGTTCTGAGACTGTGAAGAACTAGCCAGGCACAGGAAGGGGAGAGGAAGAAGAGTATCCAAGCTGAGGGAATATACAGGCCCTGCACTAAACAAGGCCTGAAGCCAGGCTGGCTGGAGTTTTGTGCACAAGATCAGAGTAGGCAGGGTCCAGACTCCACAGGGCCCTGCAGTAAGGTAGGGGGACTTTATCCTAAGGGTGACAGAAAACACAGAGTAGGGGCTTAGAAAACGTCTGCTGACTGACCCATCATGGTGGCAGGTGGGGAATGGAGGGGAGAGCAGAGATCAATGCAGAAAGGCTCTCATACTCAGGAGAGAAGTGAAGACACAGCTATGCACAGCCATGGCCTATAGCTCTAGGCAGGCTTCTGAAGCCTGCCTCAGTATCCTCGTGTCTACAAGGCACTGATTATGGCTTGGCCCACTAGTCACTAACATTCCATGTATAAAGACTTATGGAGCACTGGTGGACACCAGCACACATGTCTAGGGCACTTATGGCATGCAAAGTACTGTGCTGTGTTCAAGCCTGACTTGGGATTTGTAAAGTCAGGGGAAGACAGTGAAGGGTCCTGCTAGTGCTCTTGAACTTCTGGGCTGAGGAAACTGCTTCTCTCCCTAACATTGAGGCATAAGCCAGGGTCACATAGCCCAGGAAGCTCTGTGCACTGAAGGAACTGACAGTCCTGGGATATTTATTTGCCCTCTTATAGTAACCCCTGGAACCAGACCTCAGAGTGTGAAAACCAGGGTAGAGGAGAAGGGCTAAGGCCTCATCTAAGTCCCACTGCTCATTTTATAGCTAAGAAGACTGAAGCTGAGATGGAAGCAGACCTCACCTCAGTGGTCAGTCTGTGAATCAGCTCATCCATCCTGCACTTGCTGCCTGATCATCTTTCTCTCTCCTACACGCACACAGACATGCACATGCATGTGCGGGCGCACACACACACACACTTTTCCTGGGAAGGATCACCATCTCCTACACACGGCACCTCTGAAGCTGCCTTTCCAAATCCTAGCTAGCCCAGCTGACTCGCCTGGGAAAAACACAGCACAACTGCAGGGCAGTTCTACCCTGGGCTGCCTCTGAGGAAATTACTTGTTGCTTTCAGGCCTCCAGGCCAGACAGAGAGCATCCCTCAGCAGTGATATAGGGAGGACAGTCCCTCCACCATGGCTAATGCTAGTGATCTTGAGGGACCTCCTAATTGCGGAGGGGGTGCTTATGACTGCTGTCACAGCTGGAGCTAGACTACATCCAGAAGGGGAGGTGGTGGGGAAGTGGTCAAGACTTATTCCAAAGCTTAAGACCAGTGTTATGAGGGTGGTCCAGGACTTAGCTGTGTGACCCAGGACTTAGCTGTGTGACCTTGATCAAGCTGCTTAACCTCTCTCAGCCTCAATTTCCTTATCTGTGAGATGAAAACAATAATATTGCCCTCATGAGCTTGTGGTAAGGAATAAACAGAAACCAAGCACACATAGTCCATGGCACATAGTAGGTATCCAATACATGGTGGTAGCAATTGAGCAACAGGAATCCACATCAAGTCCTAACTCTAGATCTTGCATTAGTTCTACTTCTATGGACTCTTTTGGGTTCAATCTCTAATTTCAGTGTCCCCTAGACACACCCTTTGCCTACATGTCTGCCTATTCCTCTCTGGTTTTTTCCAGAGAACCACCCCCTGTCCTCACCTTCCTCTTTCCTGAATCTGTCTGCCTCTCCTGGTGTCCTCTGTCTCTCTCTCTGGCCAGCACTGAGTAGGTGCTTGGTAAATATTGCCAACACTTACAGGTAATGACTGCCTTACACTCCTGCACACCCCGCAAACCCTCACCCCTGTACTCTGCCTCCTCTGCCTATTGCAGAAAATGCCTCATCCCCGGGGAACTTCAGGGCTGGTCCTGTCTACTTCTTGTTTGGTACACCCACCTCTCCTACACTAGAGAACTCCTCTCTAATCTAGCAGCGAGGCACCCATGCCTCTCAGCCCTGCACACCTGTGCCCCAGGCTGCTTGGGTCTTTTGAAGTCTTTTCTGTTGTCCAGACGCCAGCCCCTCTCCTCTCCAGAACACCACAGAGGGCTCCACCTCCAGCTCCATACTCATATCCCTCCTACCAGTTTGCAGCATAAATCTCAGCCTGGCTCTGAGGCCTTGGGCAGCCTTCCTACAGGAGCCCCAGGCCACAGCCAAGCTGAAGTTCTGGGGGCATCTGGGTCTGGCTCAAAGTCCCTCAGCTCTGAAGTACCTGCTCTCCTACCCCTGGTGCTGGGGCCAATCTACTATACAAGGTCAACCTTGGGAAGACAGTGAAGGTCTTCCAAATCTCCCATTTATCCAAACCATCCCTGCAAGTTCAGGGAACATTCAAGTACCTTAAAGGAGCAGTGCCAAGGCCCTTCTCAGGGAATCCAGGGGGCAAGGTAGAATCCATGATGTCAGGAAGGGAACTCCAGGTCTTAGCCCAGAATGTGTTAATGGGAGACAAGGGGAGCCTACTGTGTAGGGTCCTTGGAGGAAACCCTTGATGACTTCATTGCAGGGAGGAAGCAGACTCCAGACTCTAAGGAAGACTTGGGAGGAAGTGCAGGGAATCCCTGAGGGTCAGTGCCTAGAATGGGGGGTTTGGGGACACTGTGTGTTTCTGCACTCACTTGGGATCCTTGCCAAAGTGTAGGAATGGAGCCTGGACTGGGGACTGGAACTAACTCCAGAGGTTTGGACTAAGCACCATTATGTGTCTCTCTTCCATGTCTCCTCTTCACAGGACTGTGAGTGTGGTCCTGCTAGCCCCAGCCAGGACTTTACCTGGCCCCAGCTCAGCTGCAGAGTGAAGGGCTGAACAGTTTGGGTTTCGAAAGTGGCCCGCCCACCTTTGTGAGACACCTACAGAGTAGTCTCAGATGTTCCCTCCTGCAAAGGGCTCTAACCAGTGTGAGGGGCAGATACAACGGTGGGGTGGGGCAGACTCACCATCAGTAATCTCCATCTCATAGGGGGAAGGTCTCCTCTTCACTCGGTTGTTGGTGGTGAACATAGGGAAGGCATCCGGCTCCCCAAAAAACCCGCTGTCAGACGGACCAGGCAGATCACAAGATCCCATGTTGTGGGGAGGGGAGAAAGAGGCTACTTAGGGATCCTCCCCACATGTGTTGAGCCCCCCACCTCTGGGCAACCCTGATCCCTTCACACCTGAGCAGTGAATATGCTGCACACAGACACACACACACACACACACACACACACACACAGGGAACGCCTTCACTCTGTCTGTCATGAAACAAGCAAACGGAGGAGACACCTTAACCACGCATCCCCCCACACAAACACACAGGCACACATGCAGAAGCAGAGGTGAATAACACATGGAACACACACACACACACACACACACTTCACAGATAGAAACACTCTCCATTCTCCTGCCTTGGAAACAAGCACACAATCCACACATATCTCCACTCCCAAACATGTGCCCACTCAGGCAAAGGTAATCTTCACACCTGATGGTGTGCATCTCTGTCACCACAAAGGGGCACACTGTCCCCTCCCCCCCACCTCATCCCACCCATAAGGGGCTGTGGATACACAACAGACAGGAAACCCTGACTCCCCTTTGCTGAAATTCTCCCCCTAGCTCTCTGCCCTCACCCACTCTAAGCTCTCCATAGCTCTGTCTCTTGGGTGCCCGCCAGACTCACTGACTGTCCCACACTCTATCCCAGCCCCATCTTCCGGATTCTATTCCAACCCTACCGCTTCTCTCCGTCCTCATCACAGTGGCCCCAGCAGGGAAACGGATGCCCTTACAGCAAGTGGAGTACAGGCTGGGGCCAGAGACCACCGCTAGGAGCAGAGGGGCTGGAAGTGGAGGGGCAGATCAGACCTCAGGCGGGCCCTCCAGCAGAGATTTGGGGGAGGGTGCCTCTACCACCATCCTCATATCCTTATCTCTTGCCTGTCCAGCTAGCGCTGCGCTTCCGAATGAATTTCACACCCTCAGCCACAAACATCTACCTCTGCTCACAGCAAAGCACATGCAGGCACATTCTTTCCTGGTACCCACCACGCTCAGGGGACTCCCTCCTCTCCGTCCCCCACGACACCACCACCCAGCACACCAGCCACACGCCTGCACCCCCGAAGGTGTCCACGCCCTCCTGTCGGCTTCCACACAGCCATGCACCCCGCAACCACACGCACACTCTCTCTCACAGAAGGCCCCTCCCTCACTGGCACTCACTGGGGGCTCCAGCTTAAGGCTCTAGAGCCCCTGGGTTTAAAATGACCTCCTCTGCCTGCGCTCCACCCGCTCGGCCCCCGGGGCAGGAGGGCAGGCCGCCTCCGCTGTGCAGAAGGGAAACCCCGGTGGGGGTGGTCGCCCTGCCCACCTGCCCCTCCCGCCCAGCCCCTGGCCCGTGGCCCCTGGTCCCTGACCTGCCAAGCGAGGCCAGCGGCTGGCTGAGGCTGTAGAGCAGCGCG
>NW_012120487.1:102580-109032 GCF_000951035.1 Colobus angolensis palliatus
GGGGCCGCGCGGCTCGTCTCCTTGGCGACGCCGTTCAGCAGGACCAGGTGCGGGGGGGCCATGCGGGCCTCGGCCGCGTCCCGTCCCTCTAGCTGGGGGTCACTGTGAGCCGCCTCGGTCGGCGGCCGCTCGGTCATCCTGCGGGCAGACAGACAGACAAGCGGATGCCCGCTCTGACGACCGCCCCTGACCCACCGACGTGGGCTGGGGTAAAGGGGTGAAGGGCAGAGAGAGGAACTCACGCACAGAAAGGTAAGAAGAGGCAGACAAAGTTAGCGCCACGTGGGGCTAGGGCGGGAGGCCGGGTAGGGCTAGGGTGGGAGGGAAAGGGGATCTCTGGATTTGGAGAAGGGAGGGGTGCCTGGGAGACACAGAGACTGGGGGCCAAAAGGACAGAGATGGAGGAAGGCGACAGAGACACTGGAAGAAAAGGAATACAGCCAGCGAAAGAAACACAGAAGGGGAAATCAGGAGGAAGGAAATGTACAAGGAGGGGAGAAAGAGATTACCCCGTCCCCCTTCTCAGGCCGAAAGGGAAGAGGAGGGAACAAATTCCCGATCGTCCTCTTTGGTTTTAGCGGGGAATCTGTCAGGCAGGGGTTCGTTGCTTTGGGAACTTCCCTTGGCCTCTCAGCAATACCCCCAGCCCACCTGCAGGCACACGCTCAGAAACACCGTGGGGGTGGAAGTAGGGAATTAGAAAGTGGAGGCTAAGGGGACTGGGGTCCTCTCCACTAGAGCTGGCAGGGAATAATCCCGAGGAACCAGCTCCCGCTACACACACACACACACACACACACACACACACACACACACATACACATTCGCCCCTGATGGGGAGTGAGGGAGTGTCTGTCTACACTGAGCAAATCCACTGTGAATCCTGTGTCTGCCCAGCAGGACTTTACTCCCGCTCAGACAGAGATGAGAGGTCACCAAGGGAAGAAGATGGTGCTGGCTGGACCTCCCTACGCAGTCCACCCCTTTCTGCTCAGCTGGACTTGGAAGTGAGGTAGGGTCTCAAAGAGAGGCCTGGCTGAGGTGAAATGGAGCTGGGTATTTGAAGGGTTCCCTGAGGGCAATGAGGTCTGGACTCCCATCCAAGAGCAGGACAGATGTCATGAGGCTCTTGAACTCTTCCAGCCCCCCTCACCATCATCTCCTGCCTTGGTGTTCTTTGGGAAATGGGAGGAATACCTCCTTTATGCATTTGAAAGTACTGTGCAAATGCTCAAGGAAACATTATTAACAAGGGGAATGGGCCAGCGAGAAAACTGCCTGGCCCAAAGTCACTCAGTCTATCTGTGAGAGAGCCAGACCAGAACAATAATATCACTTGGCTCTACCCTCCCATATTCCCAGAGCAGTGAAACCACCTTGTGCTCCCATAAGCATACTCCAAGATGACCACAGCCACTCTACTTCCCACAGGTGTGCTAGGGCTCTTCCATCACCTGGCTTCATCTGGATAGAGCCCGGCCCAGCAAGAACCAAAACAGAAAAATTGGGAGACTCAAGGGCAAGAGTTTGGGGATGCTTGTGAGTTGTACATATATGATCAACTCCCCATAAGTTGTTTAAAATAAGCTTTCTGTTCTCTGAATTATATAATTGGGCATTTAAAAGAAGAAAACAAATACAAAAAAATCAATTTAGCCCCATGTAGAGTCTATCTAATCATACATAGTAGCCATTGAGCTTCCACACTGCCACTGCAATGCTCTGGACAGGATTCATCCTAGGAACCATCCCTCCCACCCCAGAAGGGAGAAGAGACCATCTGTAGCCTCCTCTGGAGCTTAGCTCAATTGCCACCAGACACCCAGGACAACAGACAGACAAGATTCAGACTGCCGCACACCTGCTCTGAGAATGCCAGCCCCCCAGGTCTGGCACAGAAACCACAAAATTCCCTAAGTCCTGGTGTATACAAGCTGTAAATGCAATAGGTCCCTGATGCTTCATTGGAAGTGAGTTTATGATTTTGGTGGAGACAATAGGTCTCTATCCATAGAATGCAACCACCAAGACACCAAGGCCACTGGAAATGCACCAGAAGTATATCAGCCAGGTCCTCTTGCTCCCAGCAGCAGCGAAATGTGCCAGAAATATACCAACCCCTGGGAAACATACAAGCTTCAAGGTGTTGGTTCCCTATCTCACTGCTCACTGTCCTGACACACTGGTGTGAGCCCAGGGACCCGTCCTTAAGCCCCAGCTTCTAACCGAGTGACAGTGTGCACTAGCCACGTTTATGACACGTTTTTACTCTCCAATTATTTGACTCCTGCTCTAGCAGTGGGTTCCTGAGAGGCAATGGGAGTACATATTCCAGATGAATTGACCCTGGCCCCAAATGTCTTCTTCAGATGCCTATAAATATCCCATCTCCAAGGCTCCTTGTGAGAAATACATGATTGGCTCCCAGGGTCTGTGGAGGACCTCTCCCGGCTTCTCCCCGCATTTTAGGAAAATCCTGCCTGTTCTTCTGTAACCAGGATCACCAGCCAGAGGTCCATGCCCCAAAGAAGCCACTCACACACACTGACGGTTGTTGGCGACTAAGCTGCATCACTTGGTTCGATTACAGAAAGGAACGCTTGAGTGATTTTGTTTGTTTTTATTTGGGGAGAATGAAAGAGGAGGGAGATTTTAGAGTTCTAGACTATTTGGCAACTACAGCTCCTCGCTGTTTGTACTGCGGAGACCCTGCTTATAGCCCCCAACGCGAAATCCTCATCTGCAGTTGCCAGACAGCCAGAATATTTCCACCTGCGCCAGAACAAGACAGAAGACCCCAGGAGATTCTTCCTAGGGACAGGTCTCAAGCAGACCCAATCTCCCATACAAAGAATTTCTTACATGAAAACAGTCTCAGCCCTTAGACCCAGCCTCTGGTCTCTCTTCTGGGCCCACACCAGCACAACATCCTGGAGAAGCCCTAAGCCTGCACAAGTACCAAACCCACCAGGGAAAAGCACCACCATCCTCGCCTCTACCAGAGTAGAGGGGTGTTCCTGAAGCCCCACCCTAGGCCTCAGGCCCGGGGTCAGGGCCCACTCGAGCTGGGAGTGCACTAGCCAGGAAGGCTGTCACCTTCTTCCTGCGGGAGCTCCAGGCAGAGTCTGCACCACCCGGATACAGCCACCCCAAAGTTACCGGCCTTGCAAAACGTCCACAGAACCGGGACCAACGGGAACTGCCTGGACGACTAAGTCCAACTAGCTGGTTTTACCCAGGGCAGAAAAGGGAAAGAGCCGCTGGAGGCCACAGAAGCAGCTAGCAGCAATCAGATCCCGATTCCAAGCTCTGGCTGGTCCTCCCCTCTCCCCACCCCCAATCTGAGACTGGGCTCTCCTCTGTCCTGAGCCTTCCTCACCCCAGGCCGGAACCCAAGGCCTTCCTGGACACTGTTTCCACCGGCACCATTCCCCTGAAAACTCACCTGGGGCATATTTAGAGAGACTGGCCCCTCTGAATAGGATCTCCACTCTGCCGGAGAGGGGCGGAAGCCGAGATAGAGGATGCAGACCCGGGTCTTTGCTTTCCCCCTTTTGCGCTGAGAGGCCTGCAGTTACGCTGCGGTGTAGTCCTGGGCAATCTGCCGCGCCCAAAGCGAGTTTCCAGGAAAGATAGGGGTGGAGAGAAAGAGGCAGGGCAAGAGGGAGGGAGAGAGAGAAATGGGGGTCAATGGCTGGGAATTACCTCCTGTCCCCGACCAACCAGTCCAGGGAATCGCAAACAGCTTTCCGCCCCCAACCTGCAGGTGTTTGGAGCCTTCCCTCTACCCCCTCCTCCCCCCACCCGCCTTAAAAAACCCTATACATGACCAGTCAGGAATAGCTATTTAGTCCAACAACAACAACAGCAACCCCTCCCGACAGGCTGTCTGGAACATTTTCGAACCCTCCAACTGGGATCGGTCTGGTTCAGTGTTTGTTTTCTAAGCAGGGAGGTGTCTACGCGGTTGCCTCCGCAGCCAGATCTCCGACTGCCGCTACACCGCGAAGGGGTAGTCCCGGGCCTGGATGGGCAGAGGTCTGTGTTGGGAAAGGCGAATAGTCCTCAGACTCTGGTCGGTGGGACAGAACCTTGGAGTCCACCCCACCTCATTCTCTCCCTGATGCCCATCCACCCATCTCCAGCCCAAAGCGAAACCAGAACCCAATTCCGGGGGTTGTACTTTCTTACAGAAATGGAGTTGGGAAGGGGGTTTGGGGAGAGATATTTGATATGTTCAGGTCCGTTCTCGTCCCCCTACTGATTAAGAGAAAGAAAAAAGAGAGAGGAAGAGAGAGACAGAAAAAGAAAAGGAAATAAAGACCAACAAAGGGGGAAAGAAGAAAGGGAAAAGTCCCCCATCTTCCCCTCCACCACCCCTACAAAACGATTTTCAATTTTTCGGGGTTTAGACAGAGTAAGGGAGAATTGTAATGATTTCTTACAGCAATAAACAAGGTGAAAGGAAAGGAACGTAAAAACAAACCCGATACTACTTTCAAGGATGTAGCCGGATTTAGCTTGCTTTTATTTTTTCCTGGTGGATTTTGTTTAATTTGTTTTGCCTAAATCGTCAGGCTTATGATCACACATCGAAGTCTTGGATTAACTGCGAAGCACTCCTTCTGTTTGCCGCGGCTTTGGTGGAAATATAGGAATAATTCTTCTCTGGATTGCAATACAATGCGGAAGATTTTCTTTCTCCGCTTCTAATCCAAAAGAGGGGAGGGGAGGAAAGCAGAGGGGAATCCATCCATTCCCGGCGTGTTCTCTGGGGGTTAATGTTTGCCTTAGGACCAAGTCTCTGTGTCCGTGCCTCTCTCCATTTTCTCTTCCTACCTCAAACCCAGCAACTTAGAAAACGGCGGTAGCGGGGAAAAAACCCGCTGCTTTGTTCTCCCGCCAAAGGAGCCAAAAGGGACAAACTGCTGCGCTCTGGGATGATTATTTTAATTAAAATAGGATGTTAATGATGACGATTGTGATGGCGATGGCATTAGCAATTACAATAATTGACTAAACAAAATCCTTTCAACCCGAGCTAGGGCCCCACTAACCCGGTCCCCGCCAGAGCCCGGATTCGGCCTTGGTCTCGGATGCGATGGGTACCAGACCCAAGCGGCAACCTCGCTCACCCAAAGAGGGGGCGGGAAAATCTTCCCTGGAGGTGATCCCGAATGTCCCCATCCGAGGCGCGAGGCCTGGTGAATGTGCCCATTGTCCTTTCGGGGCCTCTCCCTCGGACCCCGGCGGCCGCACCCACGAAACTGACCAGAAATGGACGAAGCCGGAGTGCAGCGGGAACCGAAGCCAGCAGCGACCGGCTCGAAGGCGCCGGCCTCGGCGAGCGCTGCTCAGCTTCAAGCCCGGAGGAGCCTCCCATTCACCAACGAACCCCTCAAACACCGAGGCACACGCGGGCCTCTGGGCAGAGCAGCCGCCGGCCCGGCTCTGTCCGCCCATCCAAGCCAACAACTGGCTCCCGAATACATCATAATTTGGAATAAAATGTGAAATCCCGCTCCCCGCCCCCATGCCGCCGCCCCCACCAGCGCCTCGATCTCTCGCTCGCCCTCCCCCCTCTCCCGCCCCCAGCGATTTGCAAACGCACCTCTAAAGGACACAGGCACACAGGCACACAAGTCACTGCGGACAGGACCACACAGGGTCCAGCCCCACAGAAGGGCAACAAACAAGCACCACCCAGCACTGCTCCAGAATCCGACTTGGTCAGCCCCGCACACTGCCCAACAGGACACAACGAAATCGGTTAAACGTATTGGCTCACGGACACACAATCCAACACAGTCGGAATCACACACGCCCGACATAACGACGACACCACCCAAACACAGTCGCAGAGGCCACACACCCCCCCACACAGAACCAGATCCCTGCTGAGAACGCCAACGGAGCACAATCGTACGCAACGAAGAAAACGCAGAAGGGCCTCGAAGGGTCCACATCTACACACCCCAACCGCGCAGGCACACCACACTGGGACACACAGCCTGTCGCCAAGAAGACCACACTCAGAAGCAGCCAACGCCGCCCACAGCTCTCATGAACGCACTCTCACAATCCCACCGCATGCACACAACCACGAAGAAGAAATGAAAACCAACCACCGCCTCGCGCATTTCTGTATATTGCGTAAGGAAAAGGGGGAAGGAAGGAAGAGAGTCTCCGAGGCGGGAGGGGCGGCGGCAGCCGGGGCGGTGGCGTCCGTGGAAAATGCCCCCCCATCGAAAGGAACCGAGGGAAAGGGAGCGAAGACCTCTTTTACGGACGTGGGGAAAAAGGAGGAAATTGATGAGGAATTCGGTGGGAGGCCTCGGGTTGCTTTTCCCCTAGAAAAAGGCCAGAATGCTCACGTTTTTCCGCTACGGGGGTAGGCGTGTGGCCATTTTGAGGCCCGGTCCTGAGCGGCGGCGGCCCGGCCCCTCCCGCGG
>NW_012120487.1:109082-130268 GCF_000951035.1 Colobus angolensis palliatus
CCCCCGCTCCCCCGCCTGCGCCGCGCCCGCCCAGCCCCTCCACCGACGCGCTCTAATCCCACTCACGTTCCAGGCCTCGTTAGCATGGGCCGAGGCGCGCCGGGGCCGTGTGCGCTGCGGAGATAAGGCAGTGCCGCGGGTCCGCCCGCCCCCGATAAGCGCCTCGGCCATTATGGGCCAAATGATTCATTTTAATTTGGCAATTTCACCGGAGGGAGTGGGGACTGGTTGAGCGGCGCTAGGACCGGCTCCGGAACGCGCTGCGGGGAGCGTTGGACGCGCTGTCTAGGACCCAGCAGATCCAGCCCCCATCCCGGATCCCAAGGCCTCTCAGGAACCCCGGCTCCCCACAACCTCAGTCCCTTGACCTTCCAGACACCTTTCTTCAGCGACTCTCACCCCAACACTCTGTCCCTACCTCTGAAGACCACCACGATATCAAAATCGTCACCTCCCAGCGCTTCTTTCTTATTCTTCCTCCAGTGTCCCAGACACCCAGATTTCAATGGGCAGTCTCCTATCCCAGAAAGCTCCCCAGCCCTTCCCTACCTCTTCACCCCCTTCTAAAATAGAGCCGGTACCTCAAATTCATGGGCTCTACGGAGGCCTGGCAGAACCCCTGTCAACAAGGATATTAAAATACCCATTCTGCTAGGTTTCAGGCTGAGCCCGGAGCCCAGAAACACTGCTCCCCACATGGTATTTAAAAAAAAAAAAAAAAAAAAAGTTTAGTCTAGTGACTGAAACACTATTCTAGGCATTTTACAAATACTAACTAATCTGCTCTTCATAAACAATCCTGAGAAGTTGGATCCTCAATTTACAGAAGAGAAAACTGAGGCACAGAAAGTCAAGTACTTTTCGAATGATACATAGCTAGTGCTTGATGGAGTCTGCCTTAGAAGGAAATTTGGCACGGAGTCTTCTCTGCAACTCAGTTGATGAAGGGGGCAGCCAAAACCTAGCCAGGGACAGGGACCTGGGATCAACTCATTGCAGGGACCAAGGTCTTTACTGTGGGGTAGGAATCTGAGTTCAGTGCCAGCTGGATGATGAGCCCAGCCCACGGAGGGTCTCTGGGTTCATTCTTTCATGGTGGAGTGGAAAGAATACACGTTCGAATTTTAGTCACTGATCTCTGAACCTCAGTTTTCTCATTTGTAAAATGGGGAGATAATGTCTACGTCACAAAATTGTGAGAACTAACTTATATGACCTTTAAAAGGTGGTGGTGAGGATAATAATGTACGGAAAGTCCATAGCCCAGGAAAACAGCATATGCACTTGCATGGGAGTTCTGGTTACCATCATAGAGAAAGAAATTAAGACACAGAGAGATGTGACTTAGCCAAAACTTACAGTAACCCAAAGGAAAAGCCAGGACCCAAACTTTGGTGTCCAATTCCCAGTCCACAACTCTACCCTCCATGCCAGGCTGATTTCTCCTTCTGGTATCTCTGCTTTCGAGCTTTTTTTGGAGCCTGAGAACTGGGGAAAAGCCCCTACTCTGGTAACAAACTGAGTCCCAGTCAAAGATTGAGCTGAGAGCATGGCCCCAGTCTGGGATCTAACTTCCTCTTGGTCATCAGGATGATTCCCTGAGAAGATACAGTTAAATCAGTGCCGCCTGTCCCCTCTGTTCCTCCTGTGCTCTCTGAAGGGTCAGGCTGTCATGGGGATACAGATAACTCTCACAGAGTCAATCCCACCTCCTAAGAAAAAGTCTAGTTCCTCCCTGCCGTAAGGCCTTTGCTTTTGCTTGGCTCCATCACTGAATAGAAAATGAGAGTCATATAATTCTAAGTCTGAAACACAACTCTGCCATTCCTGGGCTATGGGACCCTTGGACAAGTGATTTCATGTCTCTGAGCCGCTGTGAAAACAGGCTAGCCATTCCCATCTAGAAGAGCCCAGGTGGGGACTGCTTCTCTGAGAAAATGAGGCCTGGACTGAGATCTAAGAGTGAAATTTGGGGGTGCGAAGAAGGGGGCTTCTACCAAAGCATGAGTATCCAGAAACTTCCAGGTGGGCTGAGGAAACAGCTGGACCAAGGGCTAGAACAGAAGGGCGGTAGGTTCGTGAAAAGAATAGAAAAGTGTCCAGTATGGCTGGAGTATGCTTGTGGATAAGTTAAAGGATTTTTTGGCATTTTTTGTTTGTTTGGTTTGAAGGTGAGGGTGGTACCCTGTATAGAATAAGATTTGCATTTCTAGAAAGTTCTTTGGCTGAAGTGTGGAGGGGAAAGACTTTGGGAGGCCAGTTCTGGAGCCAGCGCAGTGGTTAGGGAAAGGGGATTAGAACTTGGACCACCATGCTGGCAGAAGAGATAACAAGAGGCAAGTGAAGATGACATGTATTTGGGGTATAAAACTGGGTTTATAAGAATTGAATTTGGGCCAGGCATGATGGCTCACACCTGTAATCCCAGCACTTTGGGAGGCCCAGGCAGGCGGGTCACAAGGTCAAGAGATCGAGACCATCCTGGCCAACATGGTGAAACCCTGTCTCCACTAAAAATACAAAAATTAGCTGGGTGATGGTGCACACCTCCAGTCTCAGCTACTCAGGAGGCTGAGGCAGGAGAATCACTTGAACCTAGGAGGCAGAGGTTGCAGTGAGCTGAGATCGTGCCACTGCACTCCAGTCTGGCGACAGAGCGAGACTCCGTCTCAAACAAACAAACAAAAAAAGCATTGGGTTTGGGGGGATGAGGGAGAGGAAGGAATCCGGGAAAACCCCTGGGTTTCTGGCTCTCCTGCAGAGCTAGTGGTGGTTACTCCTGGAGATGGG
This sequence comes from Colobus angolensis palliatus, assembly GCF_000951035.1. Classification (NCBI taxonomy): domain Eukaryota; kingdom Metazoa; phylum Chordata; class Mammalia; order Primates; family Cercopithecidae; genus Colobus; species Colobus angolensis. Next base: position 111,873 of record NW_012120487.1, read on the forward strand.
GAACGTGGAGGCCAAAGGGACCTGGGGAGGGCTTATACATTTGGTTTTGAACTCCTTAAGTTTAGATGCCTTTAAGGCACCTGCAGACTGTTGGATTATTTTACAATGCATTAAATGTCCCCAGCCAGCACCTCCAAGGCAGGTGTCCTTTCCTATGGTGAAGGAATATGGACAGGTGGAAAGGCATTTGTCAGCCCTATGGCAGAGGGTGTGCCCAGGCCTCTGTGGGGCAAGGAAGTGACGTTTACTAACTCCCCAATTCCACACATTTGTTCTCTGCCAGGCTCCAGGTTCTGACAGTCAGGCAGCCACTCCCAACCTCATCCCCCAAACCCCTGCCAGGGGCTCATGACGTCTACACCCGCCCCCTCCCCTGTTTCCGATGGTCAGTGGAAAAAAGGAAACTGCGCACTAAGCGGGGCTCTGCCCAAAATAGCATCTGGTGCCTTTCGGTCAGCGAGTTGTCCGAGCGTCCATGAGAGAGTGACAGGCCAGGAACCAGCCAGGAAATGCCACCCCTCCTCCACTCACCCCAAACGGAGGCCCCAGTCGGGCAGGAAACCCGGAGCGCCTGGGGTGGGGGTGGAGAGGAGGGAGGGGAGGTTGAGACCCAGACTGGTAAGTCTGGAGTCTGGAACTGGGGCAGCAAGAACAGGGGACGAGAACAGGCTAGGTAGGCTCTGGCCCTGAGGCCGTTGTTCCCCACCACCACCACCACCAAAGGTTGGGTTCTCCCTAAACCCCAAAACTGAGCCTCTTACCATTTTTCAAGTGTTTCTGCCTGCCCTCTCTGGGTACCGGACTATCTCTGAGCTTCTCCGCTGAGTTTGTTCTCCAGAAAGATGCCGTGCATGCACTCTGATAAGCAGCCAAGTTTATTTTTAACAAATTACATTGCAGTTACTGTGTGACAAGTACTGTCCTAGGCACTTTATAAGTATTAATTCAGTTAATCCTTGCAAGAACGTAATGAGGTAGGGACTACTCCATTTTGTAGGTAGTTGAGCAACTACCTACAAGAGAGATTGAGCAACTTGCAGAGAACACCCAGCAGGTAAGTGGTGGAGGCAAAATTCACACCTAGGGCACTCTGGCTTCAGGCCACAGTGCTTCGAAGACAGCAAAGCAAGCACAATGATCAGGCAGACCTGAGCTCCTATTCGTGCTCCCTTAGTTGCCAGCTGTTTGATACCAGGCAAATTACTTAATCTCTGAGTTTCACTTTCCTCATTTGTAGAAGAGAGGTGATCATTTTCCATACATAATATAAGGATTATTTTTAATGAGGAAAATTTCGCTTTGAGGAAATGTCATTATTTCCCTCTTCCACTTTCAAAGGACTATTCTCTCCATTTTTGCCCTTGTCCCTTGCCCTGGAAGAACCCCTATCCCATCAGCAAGCAGGCCTCAAGAATTCTGAGCTTGAGAGTCACGTCTGTGCTTCCAAACCCCAGGACTGCTGTCAGAATTCTCAGGGACGGAAGGAACTCCACTCTCAGTGGCTCTCAAAGTGGATGGTCAGCACCACCTAGGAACTTGTTAGAAAAGCAAATTCTCAGGCCTCACCCCAGGCCTACTACTACTGCTCTGAGGGTGAGGCTCAGCAATCTGTTTTCACAAGCCTTCCTGGTGATTTCTGACACACACACAAAATTTGAGAACCACTTCTCTAGTTTACAACCCCCATCTGTAGCAAAGGCCAAAGTAAAATTGTGTTAAGGAAACACCGTGCTTTTTGTTTTTTTGAGACAGAGTTTCGCCCTGTCTCCCAGGCTGGAGTACAGTGGTGTGATCTCAGCTCACTGCAACCTCCTCCTCCCAAGTTCAAGTGATTCTCCTGCCTTGGTCTCCTGAGTAGCTGGGACTACAGGTGCGCGCCACCACGCCCAGCTAATTTTTTTTGTTTTTTGTTTTTTTTTAGACAGAGTCTCCCTTTGTCACCCAGGCTGGAGTGCAGTGGCACAATTTTGGCTCATCACAACTTCTGCCTCACGAGTTCAAGCAATTCTTGCACCTCAGCCTCCCAAGAAGCTGGGACTACAGGTGCGCACCACCACGCTCAGCTAATTATTTGTATTTTTAGTAGAGACAGGGTTTCACCATGTTGGCCAGGCTGGTCTTGAACTCCTGACTTCAGGTGATCAGCCTGCCTCGGCCTCCCAAAGTGCTGGGATTACAGGCATGAGCCACCGTGCCTGGCCTTTTCTGTATTTTTAACAGAGACAAAGTTTCACCATGTTAACCAGGCTGGTCTCGAACTCCTGACCTCAGGTGATCTGCCAATCTCAGCCTCCCAAAGTGCTGGGATTACAGGCATGAGCCACGGCGCCTGGCCTGTGCTTTTTAGTGTTTCAAAGCCATTTTCCTTTCCCTAACCCATGCAGAAGACCAAAGCATGCAGAACCATGCAGAAGACTGAAGTTGCTTTCCAGACTTACAGAAGAGGTAGTGTCTAAGCTTAACTGTCCTCATGAGCAGAGAACCCCAATAGCTCTGCCATCAATGATTTTATTCTCAGAGCTGTTAGAAAAGGACAGAACATGTGCACAGCCACCAGTTCTCTGGCTAGCAAGCAGTTGTTGATACTCACTGAGACAGAGCCCTGGCCCAGGAGTACACATTAATACATGTGGACAAGACCCCTGGGCCCCTGAAGGGGACTGTATGTCCTGGGCACTGCCATGTGTGCCTGCACTGCTTCCTGCTTCTGCCTCTGTTCTGTCTTTTGATCCTCCACTATAACCTGCCAGGCTGCTTGTGTGATCCCCACTTTAAAAATGAGGAAACAGGCTCATCTCACCCAGTCACTCACTTGGTATACATCCAAGTCAGCTTAGCCCCAGTGCCTTCTCCATTCCTGCTGGTTAGAATGAACTATGTGTTACTTTGGGAGAACTATTTCAAAATCTTGAACACTTTGGATAGCACTGTGATATCCCCTGGTTTCAATCCTTTGACCTTAAAGAAGATAAATAGCCAAAATTATCATGAAAAGATTCTTCAACTTGTATTAAGGAAATATAAATTAAAACCACAATGAGATGCCATGACACATCCACTAAAATGGTTAAAATTTAAAAGACTGACAATACCAAGTATTGCTGAGGATGTAAAGGAGCAACCGGAATTCTCCAGCAACATTGCTGAAGGAAATGCAAAAATTACTCAACCACTTTGGAGAACTCTTTTGCAGTTCCTATGAATGTGCAGTTTATAAACATACATTTACTGAGATAGCTGAAAAATATATATCCACAAGAACACCTGTACATTAATATTCATAGAACCCTTATTTGAAAAGCAAAAAACAACAAACAATTCAACTATCCATCAACAGGTGAATGGTAAACAAATTGTGGTACATTCATGTAATAGAACACTACTCAGCAACAAAAAAGAAACAAATTACAAATGCCAGAAACAAACTGACACATGCCAGAATATAGACCTCTCAACAACAGGCTCAGTGAAAGAGGCCAGACACAAAAGATTATTTAACCTATGATTCCATTTATATGAAACTCTAGAAAAAGCAAAGATTTTTTTTTTTTGAGACAGAGTTTCACTCTTATCACCCAGGCTGGAGTGCAAAGGTGCCATCTCGGTTCACCACAACCTCCGCCTCCTGGGTTCAAGTGATTTTCCTGCCTCAGCCTCCCAAGTAGCTGGAATTACAGGTGCCCATCATCACGCCCGGCTAATTTTTGTATTTTTAGTAGATACGGGGTTTCACCATGTTGACCTCAGATGATCTGCCCACCTTGGCCTTCTGAAGTGCTGGGATTACAGGCATGAACCACCGTGCCTGGTCGGCAAAGCTAATTTCTAATGGCAAAGCTCAGATCAGGGGTGATGGAAGAGGATGTATGACTGCAAAGAGGCACAGAGAACTTTCTGCATAAAGGAAATATTCTATATCTTGATTGTGGTGGTGGTTATATGAGTGTATGCATTTGTTAAAACTCAACAAACCATACACTAAAATTAGTACATCTTATTGTATGTAAATTATGCCTAAAAAATTGACTATAAACATTCTTTGTGGCCCCACATCAATCTTACGTTGTCCAGGAAAACTTTTCTGATCAATACTGTCCTCAGCTGCATTGATATCTCCTCCTCTCAGCACTTGCTCTCCTGATTAGCATACCCTGGAGCCCTCCGTTACAGTCTAACTCATGCTGCTCAGGGCCAGGCACACAGGGCACGAAAAAGGATCTGGAGATAAGGGAGGAACAGAATTAATGGTATTTGAAAAAGTGACAGAGACATCTGCCAGGAAGTAGGGTTATGTCTTCCTGTGACCCTCAGTTTCCCTATCTGTAATAGGAATGGGGTGGGGCAACCACAGGATCTCTCTCTCCCTTTTATCTCTTATCATGTCTTTCACTCTGCTTCTCATCTATGCCATCTCTATTTTAAGCGCATGTGCATTTTCTCTGTCTCTAAGTCTGCTCCTCTTTCCTACCCCTGCCCTGTCTCTCCATCTCTGTCCTTAATCTGCTTCTCATCATTGCTTCCTTCCTCTTTTTTGGTCTCTGTTCAGGCTCTCAATAAGAACTCCAGCTGTGCACGGGTACCCCTATAGAAGCAAAGCATGCCAATTCTTTTGTCACATTCCTGACAGGCTGGACCTGTTAGAAAGTCATAAGCTGGTCTGTCAGTTATATGGGATTGGGGAGACGGGGAAATGAAAAGGGGGGTGGAAAGGGACGGGGAGAGATTTGGAAAGGCACCGTTCAGGAGGCACACAGGCTTGGCACACTGGATGCAGGGGATTAGGCCTGCTGGACTCTGGCAGAAGCTCTGAGTTCCCAAGAAAAGCCGTGGCAGGAGGCCCTCTCCTCCACATGGCCTGTGTGCCCAGTCCAGAACCCATGCCACAGGACACAGCCTGTAGCTGATTAAGAGCACATGGTTGACTCTCAGGCCACCTTGGACTAGAATGCCTCCTCAACAACTTAGCAGCTGATAACCCTAAGCAAGTTGCATCATTTCTCTGTGCCTCAGTTTCCTCATCTCTAAAATAGAGGTAAAAATAACACATGAGGCTAGGCGCGGTGGTTCACGCCTGTAATCCCAGCACTTTGGAAGGCCGAGGCAGGTGGATCACCTGAGGTCAGGTGTTTGAAACCAGCCTGACCAACATGATGTAACCCCGTCTCTACTAAAAATTATAAAAAATTAGCCAGGCATGGTGGCGTGCACCTGTAATCCCAGCTACTCAGGAGGCTGAGGTGGGAGAATTCCTTGAACCTGGGAGGTGGAGGTTGCAGTGAGAAAGAGAGGCAGGAGAATCCCTTGAACCCCACCTCCCAGGTTCAAGCAGTTCTCCTGTCTCAGCCTTGCGAGTAGCTGAGATTACAGCACCAGCCACTATGCCAGGCTAATTTTTGTATTTTTAGTAGACGGGGTTTCACCATGTTGGCCAGGCTGGTCTTGAACCCCTAACCTCAATGATCCGCCTGCCTTGGCTTCCCAAAGTGTTGGGTTACAGGTGTGAGCCACCATGCCTAGCCTCATTTATTCATTTTATTCCACATTTACTAAGTATCTTTTTTTTTTTTTTTTTTGAAACGGAGTCTCACTTTGTCACCCAGGCTGGAGTGAAGTAGTGCGATCTTGGCTCACTGCAACCTGTGAGGAGGACAGTCATTCACCCTCTCCGGAACTCCGTTTCATAGTCTGTACAGTGGGCACGGCCTTTGCTTCTTTGTTTATTTTAAACAAACACTTTTTGAGCAGTAGTGCTGGGCCCTGCGCTGTCTGCTGGGGATGTGAGGGAACCCAAGAGTCCATTTGCACTGCCTCAGGAGACTAAGGTTTGTGCCTACTACAGGCTTACAAAAATTGACAGGAATAGAATAAAATTGTGTACATAAGCTCAGTCCTTTTGTGGCACACAGGTGGGAATCTTGCTTCTCCCAGGTTATTCCCACATTGTCTTTTTTTTTTTTTTGAAGTGGACTCTCGCTCTGTCACCCAGGCTGGAGCGCAGTGGCGTGATCTCAGCTCACTGCAAGCTCCCCCTCCCGGGTTCATGCCATTCTCCTGCCTCAGCCTCCCGAGTAGCTGGGACTACCACCATGCCTGGCTAATTTTTGTATTTTTAGTAGAGACGGGGTTTCACCATGTTAGCCAGGATGGTCTCGATCTCCTGACCTTGTGATCTGCCCACCTTGGCCTCCCAAAGTGCTGGGATTACAGGTGTGAGTCACCGTGCCCGGCTCCCACATTGTCTTGTTTCCCCACACCCTTGGGGAATTGGGCCCTGCTGAACTGGGTGGCAGGAGGAGGCGGAAGGGTGAACACCAAGTGAACCTCCTCGAGGCAGAGAGAGCCAAGGTGCTTAGTTGCCCTGGGACGCCCAGCGGAGCTGAAGGTCCGTCCTCTGCTCCTGTGTCCCTTCCTCCAGCTCCTTCTCCTGTGTCCCTTAAACATGCCCACAGCATGGTACCAATCACACTTATCGGGGTGTCTGTGTACCCCACCAAGACCCTCAAAAACTGGGACCATGTCTATGGTTTGTCTATACCCCAGCATGTCATGGAGGCAGAGTAGGAGCAAATATATGTTTTAAAAATAAGAGGTGCAGAGACAGAGCTGGAGAAAGAAATTGAGAGAAAGGGAAATCACCCAGCAGGAACCTGGGCCATGAACTTGAAGGAAGCAGGACTGGCTAGCCCTCCTGGCCCTAGAAACCAACCAGCCACAGGGAAATGTGAAAGTACATCCTGTATGTCCTTGTGAGGAGACATAAATATTTCCATGATTGCATGAACTGTGAGTCCCAGCCCCTTCCTGGGACAGCCCAGGAAATGCAGGCCTTAATGGGGGTTTGGGGATGGGTAGACTCTCCCTATCTCCACAGAGGGTCTCTGTGCTGGGTAGGGAGGTGAGGGCAAGCAGAGGTCTTGGGGAGTCACAGCACAGGCCCCTCCATGGTGGTTTTGGGGGTTTAGAGCAAGTCACTCACAGAAGTGACTCAGCTATGAAACACGAACCTGCTCCCTTCCAACCAACATCTAAGACCTAGTGTCACTTTATCAAGGTAGGACCAACGGTTTTAGGGACTGAAGCACATGCTTATTTCAACCTGCTGCTCCCAAGGGATAAGGAGGAGAAAAAGAAGGAGAACACAGGCTCTGAAGCCATACAGGCTAGAGTTCAAATCCTGACTTCACCACTTACTTCATCTGTGTGGCTCGGGCACGTCATTTTACGTTTGAGTCTCCATTTCCTCAAAGGGATAATCCCAATCTGATGGTCAGGTTAAGAGCATGAGATCTGGGCTGGGTATGGGGGCCCACACCTGTAATCCTAGCACTTTGGGAGTCCGAGGTGGGCAGAATCACTTGAACCCAGTAGTTCAAGACCAACCTGGGCAACATGGCGAAACCCCGTCTCTATCAAAAAAAAAAAAGAGCATGAGATCTGGAACCAGACTGCCAAGATTTGAATCCTTATATTGGCTGTGTGAACTTGGGCCACATTACTTAACCTGTCTGTTCCTATTTCTAGCTTACTAAATGGGAGATTAGAATAGTATCAACTTCATGCAGTTGTAAGGAATAAATGAGGTAACAAATGTAACAGACTTAAGACATAGCAGGTGTGTTCAGTAAAGGTTAAATATTGTTATTACTGCACCAAGTTGTGATGATTAGACGAAGGAATATGTGTAATAATGCTTTCCTTTAAACCCTACTGATCCCCAATGTGGCAAGCAAATAGTATTGGTTCCATAGCAGGCAGTTTCTGGTCTTTAAAAAGATCTCTAAGAATAGTTTCATTTTCCTTCCCTCAATCTCATTCTTATTCCACCATCCTGAACCAGGAGTTTGTCTCTTGTTGCAGGTCGTTTCTTCTGATTTGTCCCAATTCTGGTAATTCTGAATACTTCTGAGTATCTGCATGTGAAGCTGCATGTCTGCTTCCACTTACCAGGAAAGGCTATTGTGAGGTCTAAATGAGATACTGAGTAGGACTCTGATCAGTGTTAGATGAAGGTGATTCTGCATATATGTGTCCAAGCATGCATACATGCACATCTACAACAGTAGGATCTAACAGCACCTTCTCTTTCTTTGTTATGCTCCCCAGAGTCTAGCACAAGGCCCCTGACATAGCAGGAGCATTTGGTAGATCTTTTCCATGTAGCTGTTCCTTGGACAAGGGAATCACACACAGTCCCTGCTCTTGAGGAGCTCCCAAGCTGGTTGTAATGAATTCTGTGGGAGGACAAGAAAAGGACCAGAGAAAGGGCTATAGAATTTCTTTTCTTTTCTTTCTCTCTTTTTTTTTTTTCTTCAGCCTTGATCTCCTGGACTCCAGTGCCTCAGTCTTTCAAGTAGCTGGGACTACAGGTGCACGTGGCATCATACTCAGCTAATTATTTTGTTTTTATTTTTTTGTAGAGACGGAGCCTCCCTATGGTGCCCAGGATGGTCTCAAACTCCTGAGCTTAAGTGACCTTCCCTCTCAGAATGTTGGGATTATAAGGCATGAGCCACCGTGCCCGGCCTGCTATGAAATCTCAAAGAGGGATAATATCACTTCCACATAAGGATTCCAGGAAGATTCTTTTAGGATGGGAGGGGAGGCAAAGATTTTCAGGGGTCCACAGGACTTTGAACCTGTAGAGAGTTTGGAGGCATAGGAGCAATGTAAGAAAAGGTAAGAAAGCTGAAGGGTGTCTGTGCGCGTGGGGGATGCCTTCCTTTTCTGTCCTTTGTGCTATGTCCGAGAGAACAGAGAGGCCTGGGTTTGATTGCTCAGTACCTAACTTTCTGACTCACATGCCATGGCATATGGTAGTAAAACCTGGAAAGCTGGAGTCCTGAATTCCAGCCCCAGCTCTTGCTTACAACACGGTGTGAAGTTCAGCAGGTCCCATCTCTTCTTTGGACCCCAGGGTCCTCATGCATAGGAGGACTAAGTGATTGCTTAAGGCCCTCAAGCTCTCACACTCTTGGATACCTGATGTCATCTTTCTATTGTGTTTGTGATTAGCCCCTCCCTCACCCCTTCGTGGCCCCAGACCTCCCATGAAGAGGCAGGACACAGAGCTCTCCCCAAATCCATCCTTTTCCTGGAGTTCAGCCTCTGACCAGGAAGTGGGAAAACAGGATTTCCTCTGAGGATGTTCTCTGTGACCCAGACAGTTCCGGTATGGGGAGTGGGGAGGAAGAGATAGGGAGCATCGTCCAGGATTCCAAACCTTGAAGCACCTTTTCATGGGCTTTATGTTTTGAGCTCCTTAGAAACTGAATGCTTGATTCAGAGCTGAAGAAAGACATGTTGGTACTTTGAAGAGATATTACTTAACATTGTTGCGGGGAATGACAGAATTTCCTTTTATGAAATATATTAAACACTACATTAAACAAAAAGTGAGGAAATCTCACTTCTGCCTGTGGAAATCCTTCAAAATCTTTCAAAGCCCAACCCCAGTGCTTTCTCTTGCAGGAAGCCTTTCTCTCCTCTGGATTTTCAAATAACTGCTCACATACGATTTCCACACCATCATTTCATACAAGCATAGCATATCAGAGACACTCAGGGTTAACCGCTTCATCTCAAAAACTGGGAAACCAAAAACCAGTGACTTGTCCAATGTCACAGAGTTTGGGGCAGAGCAACAGGAACCCAATTGTTGCTGACTCCTAATTTGGTGTTCTATCTACTTGTGTGTCTTTTCTTTCCTATGTTTGGTTCCCTTCCCCAGATCCCCTGTTCCAAATGCTATACCTATTTATAGCTCCTTGCTTTTGCAGAAGTGGTTCCCTCCATCAGAACTATCCCTGACTCCTCTTTTCTTTCCTATTGCTCCTGATTCTAGGAAAATGTCACCACCCCTCTAGAATATTCTCAAAATAACCTCCCAGCTTCTCTCATATTCTCACATGTTGTGTAGTTTCATTATAAGCACTTATCTAATGGTATTGCGAATGTTTGCATGTCTCTCCTTCATTAGATTCAGTTCCTATAGGGCACATTTTGTTCATCATCTTATGCTCAGCTTCTAGCTCACTGTCCAGCAGGATCAACATTATTTATCTGTTGAGTGACTAGGTGCAAAAATGATGCTTGTGTGGAGAGGAAAGGTGCAGGGGGTGGCTGCATTGGGCTAGATGCTGTGGAGGGACACTGGCTGGTGTCCTGGTTGTTAACTATAAGTGTATGATTTTACCCTGTTATACTTTGTGTCTGTCTCATCATTGGTAAAAAGGGATCAATTTTGCCTGTCATACATATTTTCAGTAGGGTTTTGTTGTGAGAATTCTGTGTGAAAAATATGTGGAAAAGCACTTTGCAAAGTGTGAAGGAATCTGCAAACGTCAGACATTATCAGGAAATTTATATTGCTGGTATAAGGGCCTCTCAGTTAATCTAGGAGGCTAGGAAAGGTTCTGCCTTCATGAGCAATGCCTAGAAAACAAGGGCACAGAAGGAACTTTTTGTTCCTTCAATTTCCTAGAGCCCTTATAGTACAGACTCAGTACTAGTTTATCACATTGTAAAATCAATGGAAGTGAACACTTTAACATTAACAGAGCTGGGGTTGCTTACTTCAGAACACATGAGTAAAAAATGATTGCTTCTGTTCTTGGCTAACAGGCAAGAGACTCCTTCCTGAAGAAAAGGAAAGTGGGGCAGCTTGGAGGACAGCACAGTATTTAAAGACAGCATTGGCTGTGGTATTTGAAATAATTTATTCAGCTCAAGATCTATTTCTTGCAGAAAGCTCTTCCTGAATTCCTCAGGCCTGAGAGGTTATATTTCTCAATGGCTTAGTAAGACTGTGAGCTCTAGAGTTACACTTAAACTTGAATCTCTGGTAGCAACTTACTTGGGTAAATTACTTCCCTGAAGCTCTTCCCTCAACTATGAAGATAACAATCACTGTCTTAGTCTGTTTTTATTGCCTATAACAAAAATATCTGAAACTGAGTAATTTATAAAAAGGAATTTATTCTTATAGTTATGGAGGCTGAGAAGTTCAAAGTTGAGGGGCTACATCTTGTGAGGACCTTCTTGCTGGTGGGGACTCTGCAGAATCCCGAGGTGGCACAGGGCATCCAAGGTGAGGGGGCTGAGCATGCTAGCTCGGATCTCTCTACCTTTTCTTTTTTCTTTTTTTTTTTTTTGTGAGACAGGGTCTCACTCTGTTGCCAGGCTGCAGTGCAGTGGCGCAATCTGGACTCACTGCAACCTCTCCCTCCCAGGTTCAAGTGATTCTCCTGCCTCAGTTTCCCGAGTTGCTGGGACTATAGGCACGCACCACCACGCCCATTCACCATGTTGGCCAGGATGGTTTCAATCTCTTGACCTCGTGATCCGCCCACCTCAGCCTCCCAAAGTGCTGGGATTACAGGCATGAGCCACTGCGCCTGGCCTTCCTTTTCGTATAAAGCCACCAGTCTCATTCCCATGATAAACCATTAATCCATGAATCTATGAACGGATTAACCCATTTAAGAGGGCAGAAGGCTCATCACCCAATTGCCTCTTAAAGTCCCCACATCTCAACACTGCCACATTGAAGATTAAGTTTCAACATGAGGTTTGGAGGGGACAGATATTCAAACCATAGCTATCACCAACTGGGGTCAGCCAGGAGGCTTAAATGAACTAATGCATGTGAAGTGCTCTGCACAATGACCCGTGAGCACAGGGTAAGTCTTAAAAAGATGGACATGATCACCAGTACACTGTTGTGGCTCCTTAGAGTCTAGATCACTCATGTTGGCTTTTCGTCACACTCTCATAACTCTTGTGACTATTTCCTGGGTGTATCTGTTTTCTGTGGAATCTTTACAGCTGGTAAAGGTAAAGATTACCTTTACCTTTTCCGTGGAATCTTTACAGCTGGTAAAGGGAAAGATTTAAACAGTATCCTTGCTGTTACTGTTTAAAATGTCTACATTTTAAAGGATACTGTTTAAAATGTCTACATCCACTTCTGTGGGGCTTAGCACAGGGCAGGATAAGGCAGAGGACAAAAGTGGAGCATGGAGTAGTTACTGATTTAAACTAATCGGCAAGGGGGATTAGAGGTTGAGTGAGGAGACTTTTGGCGAAGTGGGATAAGAGTGGTTGCCAACTGGCCAGGACTCGCACTAACGGGTTTGTTTCCCAGAAGTTAGGTAATATAAATTCCATCATTTTCCTATGCCATTTGAAGTAGCATCCATGTTATCTTATCAACAGTATGCTGCAGGACTGGAGGAAAGAAATTCAGAGATATGTCACTTGAGAGGCAAGTATCTCCAAAGTTTTTTTTTCTTTTTTGAGACAGAGTCTTAACTCTGTTGCCCAGGCTGGAGTGCAGTGGTGCAATCTCGACTCACTGCAATCTCTGCCTCCCAGGTTCTAGTGATTCTCCTGCCTCAGCCTCCCAAGTAGCTGGGACTATAAGAGTGCGGCACCACACCCAGCTAATTTTTGTATTTTTAGTAGAGGCGGGGTTTCACCATGTTGGCCAGGCAGGTCTCGAACTCCTGACCTTGGGTGATCCACCCACCTTGGCCTCCCAAAGTGTTGGTATTACAGGCATGAGCCACCGCGCCCGGCCTAAAATTTTAAAATCCAATTTTCGCAGTACTAATGCTTTCTCTAAAGATGCCTAAAAGTTATCATAGCAACTAATTTACCAAATAACTTGTGCTAGGCCATTTTTGCATTGCTCTAAAGATACATCTGAGACTAGGTAATTTATAAAGAAAGGAGGTTTGGAGTGGTGGGGAGGGGGTAGGCACCATACACTTTTTAAGTTTTTAAACGACTAGATCTCACCTGAACTCACTATCTTGAAAATAACACCAAACCACGAGGGACCCGCCCCTGTGACCCAAACACCTCCCACCAGGCCCCACCTCCAGCATGAGGGATTATAACTCAACATGAGATTTGGGTGGGAACAAACATCCAAACTCTATCAACCTTCTCATAGTAGAACACCTTCTAGAGTAGGCTTCAGTAATGGCTCCTCTCCTCTTGGCACATGTTTAGTAGAAAGAGACATTGTTTTGTTGAATTAATCTGCAGTCTAAATTCAGGCTCCAAAACTCCTCAGACATTTTCATTAGATGTGGCCTTGGCCAGGTGCAGTGGCTCACGCCTGTAATCCCAGCACTTTGGGAGGTCAAGGTGGGTGGATCACCTGAGGTCAGGGGTTCGAGACTAGCCTGGCCAACACAGTGAAACCGTGTCTCTACTAAAAATACAAAAATTAGCTGGGCGTGGTGCCACACCCCTGTAGTCACAGCTACTCAGGAGGCTGAGGCAGGAGAATCACTTGAACCCGGGAGGTGAAGGTCGCAGTGAGCTGAGATCGTGCCACTGCATTTCAGCCAGGGTGAAAAAGTAAGACTCTGTCTCAAAAAAAAATTAGATATGGCCTTAAATTAGATGTGGTAATAAGTGATCAAATTAGACTTTGCCTAAAAAGCTTAGGCTCCATTTTTACTATAAAGATAGCTTCTTGTTTGGTATAAACATTACAGGACTCCCAGTGATAAAGGTACTTGATGAGGCTGTCAGTTAATTCACTTTCTCTGTTTCTTCAATAGTGTGCAATATAAATTGTACCTACATTCATTGAGTGAAACTGAGGGCTAAACAGAAGACACTTGAAGTGGCATTGACAATTCCATTATGTAAACTTACTCCAATAAAACATGTAAGTGAATTTTTATGCTATTTATTAAAATAACTAAAGCCCCAAACAATGTGCATGGAAACACAGGGCAAGACATTGCCATTTACATGTCTTAATCTTAATCACCATTGCCATTTACATGTCTTAATTTTAACTTGAAAGAGCAATGATGTAGGGAAAGATACACTAACTGGTCTGCGGCTCCAGTGGGGAACAGTAGGGAGCCACTATGTTGCTAAACTTGGGCTTGCTACTATAAAGCGGTATCAGATTGTCTTGGAAAACCACAGATGGGTTGAAAATGGATCCAAAGTCCATATATTTCCAGTTTACATGTCAACTTTGATATGAAACAACATCTCAATTTAACTTCATCAGAAAAGCTTTATCTTTCAAGTCAATGAAGACTCTTTCATTTATATTCAAATATAACAATTTAAGACCTTTTAAAAAAGGTTGCGGGGGATGTGCCAGGAAAGAACTGATACACTCAACGACTTGGATGTATCTTAGGACATCATGCCAAGTGAAAACAGCCAGTTTCAAAAAGGTACACACACTGTATGATTCCTTTTATATAAAAGACTCTCAAAATGCCAACATTCTAGTGGTGGAGAACAGATCACTGGCTGTTGGAGGTTAGGGTTGGAGAGACCGTGTTTTAAAAGGCTAGCACTAGGGAGTTTGTGGTGATGGAATAGTTCTGTATGCTGACTATGGTAGTAGTTATGTTTCTATAAAAGACAAAATTTCAGCCGGGCACAGTGGCTCACGCCTATAACCAGCACTTTGGGAGGCTGAGGTGGGCGGATCATGAGGTCAGGAGTTAGAGACCAGTCTGGCCAACATGGTGAAACCCTGTCTCTACTAGAAATACAAAAATTAACCAGGTGTTGTGGCATGCACCTGTAGTCCCAGCTACTCGGGAGGCTGAGGCAGGAGAATCACTACAATCCGGGAAGCGGAGGTTACAGTGAGCCAAGATCACACCACTGCACTCCAGCCTGGGCGATAGAGCAAGACTCCGTCTCAAAAAAAAGTAAAAGTTCATGGCCGGGAGCGGTGGTTCATGCCTGTAATCCCAGAACTTTGGGCGGCAGAGGCGGGCAGATTACTCGAGGTCAGGAGTTTGAGACCAGCCTGGCCAACAAGGTGAAACCCCGTCTCCACTAAAACTACAAAAATTAGCCAGGCGTGGTGGTGTATGCCTGTAATCCAAGCTACTCGGGAGGCTGAGACAGAAGAATCACTTGAACCCAGGAGACAGAGGCTGCCGTGAGCCAAGATCACGCCACTGTACTCCATCCTGGGCAACAGAGCAAGACTCATCTTGAAGAAAAAAAAAAAGGTAAAATTTCATACAGCTATATACCAAAAAGTAAATAAATGAGTGCGTGTAAACACTTGTAAACCCGAGAGGTCTGTGGTTCAGTTATTAGCATTATAGCCAATGTCAACTGCTTGCTTTTGTTCATTTACTATGCTTATGCACGATATTATCACTGGAGGACACTGGAAGATGGGTATATGGGAACTCTCTGTATTATTTTTGTAATTTGGGGGCAGGTTAAGAGTTTTTTAAAAAGTGGGGAATAAACTATAAGAGAACAAAGGAAAATAGTCAATCTAGACATTTTTATTAAGTTCTATTAAAAAATATTAAGACATTTGAAGAACTCAGAAAGTTTATAAAACATACTCATACTCAATAATTTTCTTATTCTTTGATAGCCAGCGTGACATGTTGAAGATGTTACACTAAAACCAACCCACCACACTGCAAAAAGTTGTATCTCCAGAGTTTACTAAACATGCATCCTAATTAAGAGGAAATACACTCTTGTATAAAAGAGTGTGTTATTTTTATTATTTTCAAAAATAACTTTTCCCTTAAACTCAGAAAGGGCTGATTTCGCTAATATACCCAACACCATGATAACTTATGTTCTTTTAGTGATATGGGATAAATGCAGAGATGAAACATGCTAGAACTTCTTAAAATGTACAGTATAGCTGGGCGCAGTAGCTCACGCCTGTAATCCCAGCACTCTGGGAGGCCGAGGCGGGTGGATCACCTGAGGTCGGGAGTTTGAGACCAGCCTGACCAACATGGAGAAAATCTGTCTCTACTAAAAATACAAAATTAGCCAGGTGTTGTGGCACATGCCTATAATCCCAGCTACTTGGGAGGCCGAGGCAGGAAAATCACTCGAACCTAGGAGGCAGAGGTTGCAGTGAGCCGAGATCATGCCACTGCACTCCAACCTGGGCTGCAAGAGCAAAACTCCATCTCAAAAAAAGTAAAAAAAGTACAGTATAAAAGAGCAGTTGAGACTCAGAGCTGGATAGTATCTGTCTACTTAAATTTGTAGGAATAACTGATCTCAGCGTTTGTTTTTCTTAAAGGTTTCAGTGATGTTGAACAGCTCTATTTGAACAATGAGAACTTAGTCCTATCACCAGTCAACCATCTCACAGAAAAAGTCACTCTTCCCAGTTGGCTGCTACCAAGAAACAGACTGACTCCAGAACGATCAGGAAATTCCAAAACTACCACAGGGCTCTCTGGCTTCCCTAAGCATCTTCAGCAGACACCCTGTCCCTGTATTAAAAGGGCAGAGAGTTAAAAGGTTAAAATAATTTTGGTAACTGTCTGAGACGTTTTACATCTAAGAAGGTGCCTACTGAATTCATGCTATTCATCTGCTTTAGAGTTTCAGAAGGTTGCAGACTTTCAGGAAAAATTGCAATGTCCCTTTCATTTTCTTTCTCAAGATGTTGAGTGAACTCTGCTTTCCCGGTTCGAAGGTTCACTGCAGGACTTGGTTTAAGGTTCTTTAATAAGAAAGCTGGCTTTTCAGTCAACTGCTGTTTTGCTTTTGTCTGCAAAACTTCATTTGTAATATTTCTTAATACTGGCGTATCTGCGTTGGTGCCCACAGATTCACAGTTAGAACAATTAATTATTTCACGGTCATTCTTAGAAGGCTCTTTCTGACCACCAAGCTGTTCAGGTGTGGACGTATGGTTCTGATTCAATAAATGTTCACTCTTGCTATCTGCATTGTCGGGAGGCTCCTCTTCATCTTCACTATTGTCACTGCTTTGTAGGAGTCCATATCTCTTCATATATTTTTTGGTTGCAAATGACATGTTGTTTGGTGAAATTAAACTAAGCCCTACTGTGCTTCTGTCTGTATTAATATGGAGAAGGCTGAACGGGTCACAATTATTTTGGTTTGATCGAGTGACAGACAGTTGCGACAGCTGACTTTCATTTAAATATTTCAGAGCTATAGCATTTGCCTCCATGCTCAAATCCACACCATTGGGGCTTACGCCACTCATGCCAACATTAGCAAATGACATGCAGTTTAATCCAGAGATCACTGCTTCTGGGCTGATGCATGCCAACACACTGAAAGACACAAAGCAATAAGCCATCATTTACCATATTCTAAGTAATACCTAGTTCTCAATGTGTTCCATTCTATACAAGCAACAAAAGATCTTCAGCTTTAAGTTCATGGTCCTTTTATCTAAGTACTCAGATATCTAAGTCCTAATGATCCAGATACACAAAGGATAGATATGGGCTGGGTACAGTGGCCCAAGCCTGTAATCCCAGCAGACTGGGACACTGAGGTGGGAGGATTGCTTAAAGCCAGGAGTTCAAGATCAGCCTAGGCAATATAGCCAGATCTTGTCTCTACAAAAAAATTTAAAAATTGGCCAGGCATGGTGGTGCACATTTATAGTCCCAACTACTCAAGAATCTGGAGGATCATGTGAGCTCAAGAGTTCAAAGTTACAGTGAGCCATGATCATGCCACTGTACTCCAGCCTGGGCAACTGAACAAGACTCTGTCTCTTAAAAAATAAAAAATAAATAAATAATTTAAAAAGGGATAAAAATAATAGCCTAGAAGGTAATCCATGATTTACAGGTTGAAAGTGGAATACAAATTAATTTTCCTAAATCTGTATATCAGTCATGGTTTTAACAACAAATACAAGGCCCCAAATGTAAAAGTCATTCAACATAGTTATGAGTCATTTAATTTATGACTATTAACTCAAATAGCACAAGAGATCAGCTAATGTTTAATGTAAAGTAAAACATAAAAATAAAATCAAACACAAAACACATTTGATTATATAACAGTACAAGCTTTGGTAAGTAGCTCAGAAAATTAAATTGTTCATAGTTGAGGAGATTCCATTTGCAATGAATAAAAAACATCAACCAGTCTCTGGATATGGGCTTTTATACACACACACACACACACACACACACACACACACGAATACTTTTTTCATTAGTCATAATCTTCAACTTACTTTGATTAGTGTTAAGTCAACTGACTTACCTTTTCCTTAGTATCACATATATAAAAAATAGCTGCTAATTTTTTTTTTTTTTGAGACAGGGTCTTGCTCTGTTGCCCAGTCTGGAGTGCAGTGGCAACTGCATGTCATTTGCTAATGCTGGCACAATTACAGACTCAGGCTGGTCTCAAACTCCTAAGGTCAAGCGAGCCTCCCTCCTCGAACTCCCAAAAGTGATGGGATTACAGGCGTGAGCCACTGCACCTAGCCTGCTAATTATTGAGTCCTTATATATGCCAGGTACTCTGCTAAATGCTTTACATGCATTATTCATATACATTTCTCACAGTAACCTTTCTCAGGGAGGTATTCCCTATCGAATATTTCTATCTTATTCTCCATTT
>NW_012120487.1:131658-135841 GCF_000951035.1 Colobus angolensis palliatus
AGATGGGGTCTCACTATGTTGTTCAGGCTGGTCTTGAACTCCTGAGCTCCAGTGATCCTCCCATCTTGGCCTCCCAAAGTGCTGGGATTACAGGCGTGAACCACCATGCTCAGCCTCTAATTTTAACTACAGCTTCTTTTATAGAATGGTTAAAAGATCCATAAAGTAATTAATATCAGTTTAGAAGGCTATTCAAGTTTTGATGCCTGACACAAGCTAGCCAATTTCAATTTGGAGGGTGGGGCAGGGGCAATGAGATATCATTACTTTAATAGCAAAACAAATCAAGACAGGCACAGTGGTATGCACACCTGTAGTCCTAGCTTCTCAGGAGCCTGAGGCAGGAGGATTGCTTGAGCCCAGGAGTTCAAGGGGCCAGCCTAGGCAAAATAGAGACCACATCGCTAAAAAAACAAATCAATAATGCTCAGAACCAAAGCATATAAACACTAGGGTAATTAAGACGAAAAGCAAAAAGGAATCTGCTCCACTAATCAAATCCTAAAAGCCTGAGCACAAATATATACCTATGTTAAAATCTCATTATATGTGCAGCCACAAGGAATGATGAAAGTCCATGAATAAATCTGAGTAAGAGAGCCACATGCCAACAATTTATGGGAAGCTCTAAACTTATTCCAACTCAGATGAAAACCAAGACTGCCATCTCTACAAATAAAAATAAGCCGGATATGCTCCTGCACACCTGCAGTCCCAGTTACTCAGGAAGCTAAGGTGGGAGGATCACTTGAGCCCAGGAGATTGAGGCTACAGTGAGCCATGATTGTGCCACTGCACTCCAGCCTGGGCAATACAGCGAGACCCTGTCTCTCAAAAAAAAAAAAAAAAATCAACTTTGATTCATGATCCTATTTGAATCCAGATTAATTATCTACTACTTATCCTAAACAGAGTTTTTCAACTACTAAGCAGATAGCCAGGAAGCAAGGTAAAGAAGCAACTAGAGAGACTGCTTGAGACAGGTTTTGAATTCAAAAAGTCGCTCCAATTGGGAACCTATGTGTAGAGGTTGCTTCTAGACCTCAAACCCACAATCTCCATTTCCTGCACAATTTCTAGGTTTGTCTGGCACCCTCTTTCCCTGCCTTCCTGCCTTTAGACTCTCTTAATCTCTGCGGCATTCTATTAACAGGAAAATAGAAAGCAGGTCTTCTTTCCCCTGCCTTAGCCACTCTTCTGGTGGAATGATGTGCTCCTGGAGCCCAGAATTGGAACATGAAATGAGTTTTCACATAGATACAATGATGAAAGATGTCTGGTTTACAGAGCTAGAGGAACAGTATGGATTATAAGGATTAGTTTCCTAGCATATTTAACCTATAATTTGTAACAGTTTCTATAGAAAAATGTGTCTTAAATTCTAAACAACTGCCTTATAAACTTTTAGTATACCAGTTATATTATACCTACACACGTTAAAAAGATAACAATATAAGGTCTTAAATACTGACAGTAAATACTACAAAGACACTAAAAATGAACCTTCACTGTAAGCTTCAGTGATAACCTGAGTAGGAGGAATGTCGTTCGTTCAGCAAATGACTCATTGAAGGCCCACTAAGTTAGTGGTAGAGGCAATGAGGATTTAGAACTATGCAAAATCTTCGCCGGATGTGGTGGCTCATACCTGTAATCCCAGCACTTTGGGAGGCCAAGGCTGGCAGATCACAAGGTCAGGAGTTTGAGACCAGCCTGGCCAATATTGTGAAATCCCATCTCTACTAAAAATACAAAAATTAGCCAGGCGTGGTGGTGCGCACCTGCAGTCCCAGCTACTCAGGAGGAAGGCTAAGGCAGAAGAATTGCTTGAACCCGGGAGGCAGAGGTTGCAGTGAGCCAAGATCATGCCACTGCACTCCAGCCTGGGCGACACAGTGAGACTCTGTCTCAAAAAAAAAAAAAAAAAAACTTGCTGAAAATGCTGTCACAAGTACATACTACAATTTACTGAGAACAAGGTAATTTTAAGAGTACAAAACATCGGCCAGGCGCAGTGGCTCACACACATAATCCCAGCACTTTTAGAGGCCGAGGCAGGCAGATCATCTGAGGTTGGGAGTTCAAGACCAGCCTGACCAACATGGAGAAACCCTGTCTCGACTAAAAGTACAAAATTAGCTGGGCATGGTGGCGCATGCCTGTAATCCCAGCTACTCAGGAAGGCTGAGACAGAAGAATCACTTGAACCCGGGAGGCAAAGGTTGTGGTGAGCCGAGATCACGCCACTGCACTCCAGCCTGGGCACTACAAAAGAAAACTCCGTCTCAAAAAAAAAAAGAGTACAAAACATCAATACACTCTGAGAGGTCCAAAGAGGTGACATCTGAGTTCAGCTTTGAAGGATAAGAAGGATTTTGGCAAGGAGAAAGGTAAAAAAGAGCATCTCAGATAAAAGTAACATCAAGGAATCTTGCAAGTGCCAATGGCAAGTAGGCTGGAACTTGGTAGAGAGTGGTAGGACATTATACTCAAAAACTAAGTTTAAGTCAAACTGAAACTGAAACAATGCAAATTAATCAGGTAGGCCGCAGATAGGCTGGGAGGACATTCCAGACGTAAGCCTAAGATAACTGGGAAACAAAATTTGACTCTTATGTTGGAGAAACTATTGCAGTACAGTTTCATATTTAATCAAAATGACATAGAGATGATGGCACATGCCTCTGGTCCCAGCTACTCAAAAAGCTGAGGCAGGAGGATTGGCTTGAGCCCAGGAGTTTGAGGTTACCTAAGTTATGATTGTACCATTGCATTCCAGCCTGGGTGACAGGCCTGGGTGACAGAGCAAGATCCTATTTTTAAAAACTAAAAAAAAAATTTAAATATACAGAAATTGCATCAATAATAAAATATAACTTTTAAAACTTTAAGGTATTTTTGGTCTTAATTAGTACAGATCTTTAAAAGGGACCATTTTGATGTAATTATAACACAGTATGAAAATACTCTTAAAAGTTAGCTACCTTTCCTATGTGATTCCATGGCATTCTCTATCCTTCCATTTCACAGCAGGTATAAAAGATATTGACTATCTGTATCTTCCCCACTGAACTGTAAACTCTATGAGAACAAAGATGTCTTTCTTTACCAGGTTATCTTGTGTATTATGGTATCTCCTATAAGCTGGCTCACAGTAGAAACTCAGTATGTATTGCTGAAGTTAATGTATTGGTGAAATGGTAGCTGGCATACATGTATACATGTAGCTGGTAATAATACTCTTTCAGAAAGCAACTTAACAACGGCTTTAAAATTTTTGTATCAATTTACCTTAGTCTTTCCATTTCCAAGATTCTATTCTAAAACTGAAAAGCAATATTTGCAAAAGATCATCATAGCAAAATAGTAAGAAACTGCAACTAACGTGATAAGTTCGTTCTCAGTTCTGACAAGAGGGGAAGGGTTAGGATATATAGCCTCTATCTTACAACATGGATAAAAAACTCCAAAAATACTAGCCTCGCTCTTCTACACTATTGGCAGGAATATAAACTGGTACAACTATTTGGTGAGCAATGGTAGTAGTATCTACTAAGACTTTGAATGCACATACTCTTTGATCCTGCCTATTCAGGAATTTATCCTACAAAGATACTTGTACCTGTAGAATGATGTTCACTTAGGATTGTTTGAAATAACAAATAAGAGATTTGGCTTAAAGGTTCATTAATAGAGCACTGGGATTCAATATATTCTAGTACAAGGGTAGAAAAGAATATTATGCAGCTGCTTAAATACATGAGCAAGAACTGTATATCCCTATAAGGAAAAGTATCCAAGATATTATAATATCATGTTTAAAACAAAAACAAAAACAAAAAAACAGACCAGGTGCAGTGGCTCACGGCTGTAATCCTAGCACTTTGGGAGGCCAAGGTGGGAAGATTGCTTGAGTCTAGGAGTTTGTTTGAGACCAGACTGGGCAAAACAGCAAGACCCCATCTCTGCAAAAAAATAAAAAAATTAGCCAAGTACTGGTGCATGCCTGTAGTGCCAGCTACTCAAAAGGCTGAGATAGGAGGATCACTTGAGTCCAGGAGGTTGAGGCTGAAGTGAGCTGTGATCATGCCACTGCACTCCAGTCTGGATGACACAGCAAGACTGTCTCAAAATTAAAACAACAAAAAAATCAAATCACAAAGTTTATCACATACACATATAC
>NW_012120487.1:145476-148061 GCF_000951035.1 Colobus angolensis palliatus
AATGATGGTTTCCAGCTGCATCCATGTCCCTACAAAGGACGCAAACTCATCCTTTTTTATGGCTGCATAGTATTCCATGGTGTATATGTGCAAGCCCAGCAAATTTTAAAAATATGGAAATTATTATGATCCTTACCCTGTAGGAACTCAATCTAACATACACAAAAGAGCTTTTCCGTATACTGTGCCACATACAATGAGTGCTTAATTGAATCTTATAATTAAAACATATACTATACTAAAAGGAGATGTTTCTCTGTAGTTTTCTGAAGGGACATGTTTATTGTTTTAACCATGACTGTAATCACAATGATTTAAAATGTCAAATATCACAAGGCTTATAATCTCTAAAAAGTAATCTACTGCCTGCCCCATGCCACCTCACCAGTTCACCTTTTTTTTTTAGAAATGGAGTCTCACTCTGTTATTTAAGCCGGAGTACAATGGCACTTATCATAGATCACTGCAACCTCAAACTTCTGGCCTCAAACCCTCCTGTTTCAGCCTCCTGAGTAGGTGGAACTACTACAGGCACATACCACCACACCCAGCTAAGTTAAAATATTTTTTTATAGAGACAGGTTCTCACTATTTTGCCTAGCCTGGTCTCAAATTCCAAATTAATCTCTTTAAACTGTTTCATGTGCTATTATCCCAGGATGTTTTATACCTACATTTTTCTTTTACCTTCAAAATTTATCCTACACCTGATCCCTTCCACGAATTCCACAAGTCCAAGGCACCTTCATCTCACTTTGTCTTTACTCTATTAACCAGTTAGTATCCTCACTTCCACTCTTAACATCCTTCGGTTCTCCAAGAAACAATTAGAATGGCCTTCGAAAATGAAAATCAGATCATAACACTCCATTATCTAAAATCCTCCACTGGCTTTAATGAGCATGGAATAAATTCAAAATTCTTTTCTATATCCTACAAAGCCCCACATAATTTGGCTCCTAGCTGTATCTCAGACTTCATTTCCTATACTCTCCCTCTCAATCACCATGTCCAGCCACACTGGCTTTCATGCTTATTTCTGTAACTTTTAAGCTCACACTTGCCATTACACTTGCTGTTTTGTCCACCTGGAATACTCATCCCCAGATATTATCATGACTGGCCCTTTCTCATCATTCAGGTCACTACTCAAATGTCACCCCCTCAGAGATGGTTTCCTTCAGCACTCTACTTAATATAGCACCTTGTACCCAGGCTACCATCCCAGTTACACTCCACTTGATCGTTCCAGTTTACTTTGTCAGAGCAGTTGTCACTATATGAAATTATGTTATTTGCAGCTCATGTGGTTAAATTCCATAAAGTGAGGAGCTTTGCTTAACCTAGTATTTGATATTTAGTGTCTAGTTTTGTGGTAGCACATACTAGAAACTCAAATAATATTTGCTGAGTTTGTTTCCAAATTTGCTGAGCATATAAACTACTTTAGGCCAGGTGCAGTGGCTCACACCAGTAATCCCAACAATTTGAAAGGCTAAGGCAGGTGGATCACCTGAGGTCAGGAGTTCAAGACCACCCTGGCTAATGTGGCGAAACTCTGTCTCTACTAAAAATACAGAAATTAGCCAGGTGTGGTGGCCTGCGCCTGTAGTCCTAGCTACTTGAGAGGCTGAGGTTGCAGTGAGTCGAGATTGTGCCACTGTATTCTAGCCTGGGAGACAGACAGAGTATCAAAAAAAAAAAAAAAAATTACTTTAGAATCCATTTTTTGTTTTGTTTTGAGACTTAGTATTGCTCTGTCACCCAGGCTGGAGTGCAGTGGTACAATCTCGGTTCACTGCAACCTCCACCTCCCGGGTTCCAGCGATTCTCCTGCCTCAGCCTGCCAAGTACCTGGGACTACATGTGTGTACCACCATGCCAGTTAATGTCTGTGTTTTTAGTAGAGAGGGGGTTTCCCACGTTGGCCAGGCTGGTCTCAAACTCCTGACCTCAGGTGATCCGCCTGCCTCAGCTTTCCAAAGTGCTGGGATTACAAGCATGAGTCACTGAGCCTGGCCTAGAATACTTATTTAATGGAAAATTTCATAATGAAAAATTTCAAACACGAGAGAATTATTTTACAAATCACCATATACAATCAACTTCAAAAATTACCAACAAATAGTCTATCTTATTTCATTTATACTCCTAGCCATTCCATTCTCTCACAGAATTAACTTGAAGCAAATCTCAGATAACATTTCATATACAAATATTCAGGTTCTATCTCTCAAAAATAGACTCTTTTATATATAATTGCAATATGGAGAATCTTTAGAAATTTCCCCATCTCACAGTGGCTCATGCCTGTAATCCCAGCACTTTGGAAGGCTCAGGCAGGTGGATCACCTAAGGTCAGGAGTTCGAGATCAGCCTGGCCAATATGTGAAGCCCCATCTCTACCAAAAATACAAAAATTAGCTGGGTGTGGTGGCACACGCCTGTAATCCCAGCTGTTTGGGAGGCTGAGGCTCAAGAATGGTTTGAACCTGGGAGGCAGAGGTTGCAGTGAGCCGAGACAGTGCCATTGCACTCCAGCTTGGGTGACTCTATCTCAAAAAATAAATAAAATAAAATAGGCC
>NW_012120487.1:148111-152893 GCF_000951035.1 Colobus angolensis palliatus
TCCCAAGTAGCTGGGACTACAGGTGCCTGCCACTCAGCTCGGCTATGTGTTTTTAGTAGACACAGGGTTTCACTGTGTTAGCCAGCATGGTCTCGATCTCCTGACCTCATGATCTGCCCACTTCAGCCTCCCAAAGTGCTGGGGATTACAGGTGTGAGCCACTGAGTCTGGCCTTTTTTTTTGAGACTGAGTCTTGCTCTGTCGTCCAGACTGGAGTACAGTGACGCAATCTCGGCTCACTGCAACCTCCACCTCCCGGGTTCAGGCGATTCTCCTGCCTCAGTCTCCTGAGTAGCTGGGACCACAGGCTCCTGCCATCGCGCCCAGCTAATTTTTGTATTTTTAGTAGAGACAGAGTTTCACCATCTTGGCCAGGCTGGTCTCAAACTCCTGACCTCGTGATCCACCAGCCTGGCCTAAGAAAAGTAACTTTGGAATAGTCAGGTAGGAATGTGGGGAGTTGTGGCTTTTGCATTTTATCTTACACTCTCTTCTGTATTGTTTGTTTTTTAAAACCATCAATTTTTATTACTTTTTAAATTAGAAAACAAAAAATAATTAACAGAAAATATGCTAGCCTTAATAATATAATCTCCAGACTTTATTTTTTTTTTAATAAGTTATGTGCTGAGGTCATCTTTGGTAGAAAGGAATATGAACAGAAGGACATGACCAATTGGGCACATTCCTAGAAAAAAGAAATGGTTTTGCTTTTTAGATGGCACGATTGTATAACTGTACATCCAGTAGCTGGCACAGACCTTATCACCTCCAGAAAGACTTTTCAGATGCTACCAAGCGAAATTCCTTTCTCTTTCCTCAAGACTCCTAAAGTATTTTGTTGGCCTATCCAGCCAGGAGTCATCTCATAATATCTCTCAAATTACTTATGTAAGTAACCCTCTCTCCCACGAAAATGAAGAATCTCTTACTCATCATGCATATGGTAGGCCCTGAATAAATGGTGAATCAACTGAATTGAGGCACAAACATAACTTTTCTGAAGAGATTGCCACAATACATCTAGCCAATGATGGGCAAAAATTATAACATTTTTAAAAAATAAAATTTATTCTCCCTTTAAAACAAAATTGTAAAAGTTACCTGGCGTGATCCACGTTATGTGCATTTTTCTTCACTTTAGTGGGAGAATCAATTTTTACTCCAAGGCTTCTTAGTTGCTTAAGAGTTGCATTAAGAACACAATCTTTGTCCACCAGTCTTGAATGATGTGTGTTTTTCTTTGTATGGTAAACATTTTGGGTTCTGGTGCATTCATGACTGATAATTACCGCTTTGGTAGATGGCTGCTCAGTTTCCTTGGAGGAACTACTCAATAGGTGGTTTACTTGACCCTGACAAAAAGAAAAAAAAAATTTTTTTGAAAAATCACTATTAACAATGTTAGGGCTGGGTGTGGTAGTTCACGCCTATAATCCCAGCACTTTGGGAAGCCGAGGCAGGAGGATCGCTTGAGCCCAGGAGTTCAAGACCCTGGGCAACACAGCGAGATCCTGTCTCTACAAAAAACTAAAAATTAGCTGGGCATGCTGGCACACGCCCGTAGTTCCAGCTACTAAGGAGGTTGAAGTAGGAGGACCACTTGAGTCACAAGGCTAAGGCTTGTTAGCCGTGATTGTGCCACTATATGCTGTGTGACAAAGTGAGACTCTGTCTCTAAAAAAATAAAAATAAAAAAAGTTAAAAAACAATTTTACAATAAGACCTTAATGATACAATAAGGCCAGGGAAAATCAGTATCTTGTCAAATTCCACAAAGTATCAAGTAAGCAGGTATTATGGTATTATTTGCAGGTATTATGGAGTTTTTATAGAAGCACATCCTAATGAACAATTTCATCAGACCCTAGAGAAAACAGAATGTTTGTTCAGACTTCATTCACTCAAAAACCAACATAGGCTGGGCACGGTGGCTCACACCTATAATCCCAGCCCTTTGGGAGGCCAAGGTGGGCAGATCGCTTTAGGTCAGGAGTTCAAGACCAGCCTAGCCAACATGGTGAAACTCTGTCTCTAACAAAAATACAAAAATCAGCCAGGTGTGGTGGCACGTGCCTGTGGTCCCAGCTCTTTGGGAGGCTGAGGCATGGGAATCACTTGAACCCAGAAGGCCCAGGTTGCAGAGAGCTGAGATGGCGCCACTGTACTCCAGCCTGGGTGACAGACTGAGACTCTGTCTAAAAAAAATAAAATAAAATAGAAAATAAATAAATAAAAACAAAAACCAACATATTTAAAAATCATTTAAGTACAGGTGCATGGCTCAAACCTGTAATCCCAGCACTTTGGGAGGCCAAGGCGGGCCAGGAATTCAAGACCAGCCTGGCCAACATAGTGAAACCCTGTCTCTGCTAAAAATACAAAAATTAGCCGGGTGTGGTGGCGTGCACCTGTGGTCCCAGCCTCTTGAAAGGTTGAGGCAGGAGAATCACTTGAACCTGGGAAGGAGAAGCTGCAGTGAGCTGAGATCATGTCATTGCACTCCAGCCTGGGCACCAGAGTGAGACTCTGTCTCAAAAAAAAAAAAAAAAAAAAAATTCCCTGAAACCAGTGATGCCATCACCAAACAATGGAACAGTGTGCTCAATAATGCTGGTCTTTATAACCTTGAAATTCTTCCTTAACCTTCTTGGCATTTAATGCTTTGAAGACTATTTTAAATAAGATTAAAGAGATACTACTAATTTATCCAGACATTATTCTTTTATTCATAGTAACAATACTTTTGGAAGTCTTTTTCTACTTTGCCTATTTCCTCAGTCTATAGATAATATTAATGTAAATAATTTGATAAAAGCAAAGAAAACTTCTAATTCAAAATGTTAAATATTTAAAGAAAGCAGGTCTAATTAGGGTGTTTTTTTTTAATCAATTAATTTTTTTTTTTGAGACAAGGTCTCACTCTGCCACTAAGGCTGGAGTGCAGTGTCGCAATAATGGCTCACTGTGGCATCGACTTCCCAGACTCAAGTGACCCACCTACTAAAGCCTCCCAAGTAGCTGGGACTACAGGTGCATACCACCATGCCCAGCTAATCAAAAATTTTTCTTTTTGTAAAGATGGGGTCTCACTATGTTGTTCAGGCTGGTCTTGAACTCCTGAGCTCCAGTGATCCTCCCATCTTGGCCTCCCAAAGTGCTGGGATTACAGGCGTGAACCACCATGCTCAGCCTCTAATTTTAACTACAGCTTCTTTTATAGAATGGTTAAAAGATCCATAAAGTAATTAATATCAGTTTAGAAGGCTATTCAAGTTTTGATGCCTGACACAAGCTAGCCAATTTCAATTTGGAGGGTGGGGCAGGGGCAATGAGATATCATTACTTTAATAGCAAAACAAATCAAGACAGGCACAGTGGTATGCACACCTGTAGTCCTAGCTTCTCAGGAGCCTGAGGCAGGAGGATTGCTTGAGCCCAGGAGTTCAAGGGGCCAGCCTAGGCAAAATAGAGACCACATCGCTAAAAAAACAAATCAATAATGCTCAGAACCAAAGCATATAAACACTAGGGTAATTAAGACGAAAAGCAAAAAGGAATCTGCTCCACTAATCAAATCCTAAAAGCCTGAGCACAAATATATACCTATGTTAAAATCTCATTATATGTGCAGCCACAAGGAATGATGAAAGTCCATGAATAAATCTGAGTAAGAGAGCCACATGCCAACAATTTATGGGAAGCTCTAAACTTATTCCAACTCAGATGAAAACCAAGACTGCCATCTCTACAAATAAAAATAAGCCGGATATGCTCCTGCACACCTGCAGTCCCAGTTACTCAGGAAGCTAAGGTGGGAGGATCACTTGAGCCCAGGAGATTGAGGCTACAGTGAGCCATGATTGTGCCACTGCACTCCAGCCTGGGCAATACAGCGAGACCCTGTCTCTCAAAAAAAAAAAAAAAAATCAACTTTGATTCATGATCCTATTTGAATCCAGATTAATTATCTACTACTTATCCTAAACAGAGTTTTTCAACTACTAAGCAGATAGCCAGGAAGCAAGGTAAAGAAGCAACTAGAGAGACTGCTTGAGACAGGTTTTGAATTCAAAAAGTCGCTCCAATTGGGAACCTATGTGTAGAGGTTGCTTCTAGACCTCAAACCCACAATCTCCATTTCCTGCACAATTTCTAGGTTTGTCTGGCACCCTCTTTCCCTGCCTTCCTGCCTTTAGACTCTCTTAATCTCTGCGGCATTCTATTAACAGGAAAATAGAAAGCAGGTCTTCTTTCCCCTGCCTTAGCCACTCTTCTGGTGGAATGATGTGCTCCTGGAGCCCAGAATTGGAACATGAAATGAGTTTTCACATAGATACAATGATGAAAGATGTCTGGTTTACAGAGCTAGAGGAACAGTATGGATTATAAGGATTAGTTTCCTAGCATATTTAACCTATAATTTGTAACAGTTTCTATAGAAAAATGTGTCTTAAATTCTAAACAACTGCCTTATAAACTTTTAGTATACCAGTTATATTATACCTACACACGTTAAAAAGATAACAATATAAGGTCTTAAATACTGACAGTAAATACTACAAAGACACTAAAAATGAACCTTCACTGTAAGCTTCAGTGATAACCTGAGTAGGAGGAATGTCGTTCGTTCAGCAAATGACTCATTGAAGGCCCACTAAGTTAGTGGTAGAGGCAATGAGGATTTAGAACTATGCAAAATCTTCGCCGGATGTGGTGGCTCATACCTGTAATCCCAGCACTTTGGGAGGCCAAGGCTGGCAGATCACAAGGTCAGGAGTT
>NW_012120487.1:152943-154059 GCF_000951035.1 Colobus angolensis palliatus
TATATATATATATATATATATATACACACACACACACACAATTACTGAGAACTAAGTTTTGAGATTATATTTCTTCAGAAATGCCAGAAAGAGGTAGGTGGAAGACAGAAAGACAAAAAACTGGGGGATGGGTGGGGTGGAAGGGCACATTCTGAGTTCTGCTTTTTCAAGGAGGGTGGCTCTGAAATGTTTTGTTTTACATATTAAGGTTCTGAATATGATCTGTGGGGTGGGGTGTGTATGTTGAAAACTGCTGCTCTGAATAATATGAGATAATATATAAAATACAAATCCCTAGGTTCTCTGATTTTGATACTTAAATGCAATATTTAAGAGACTATACTGGTGATGCATCAGGCATGTTTAATATCTGTAATATCAGGCAGGTATTTAAAAAAAAAAATCAAATGTTTCCCAATCTTTCTTTTTCTTTTGAGACAGAGTGTCATTTTGTTGCACAGGCTGGAGTGCAGTGACACAATCATGGCTCACTGCAGCCTCAACGTCCCTGGGCTCAGGTGATCCTCCCACCTCAGCTTCCTGAGTAGCTGGGACTACAGGTGTGCGCCACCATATGTGGCTAATTTTTGTATTTTTTTTAAAGATGGGGCTTCATCATGTTGACCAGGCTGGTCTCAAACTCCTGGCATCAAGCAATCCACCTGCCTTGACCTCCCAAAGTGCAGACATTATAGGCGTGAGCCACTTTGCCCAGCCTATTTCTCAATCTTTATGAATCACTTACACCTATCTTCAGAGCCACTTGCACGTAGTATTTACTTACTCTCTTTCTTTAAATTAACTCTTTTTTTACTGAGCCTCATTATTTCTGTAAAATCACAGATTTGATATGCTTATTGTATTTATACCTATAAGTATTGGAAAAGATGTATTTACAAAATATAAATATTAATGTGTACAACACCCTAAATCATCTTTTGTACCACAAGCCATAGGCATTCTATAATTTGAGGAATATTGCTAATACATAATGGTTTAAATACATGGTTAAAACCAAAAAGTAGCCTGGGCGCAGTGGCTCACGCCTATAATCCCAGCACTTTGGGAGGCTGAGGTGGGCAGATCACGAGGTCAGGAACTGGAGACCAGCCTGGC
>NW_012120487.1:154109-158038 GCF_000951035.1 Colobus angolensis palliatus
TGGGAGGCTGAGGCAGGAGAATGGTGTGAACCCGGGAGGCGGAGCTTGCAGTGAGCCGAGATTGCGCCACTGCACTCCAGCCTGGGCGACAGAGAGAGCCTCCATCAAAAAAAAAAAAATTTCTCCATCTCTATCCGGAACCTAATATTATCAGAAACTCTAGGGTGAGGCCTGAGCTTGTATATTTTTTTTTTTTTTGAGACGGAGTCTCGCTCTGTCACCCAGGCTGGAGTCCAATTTTGTGTAGTTTTGAAGTTTCCTTCTGATTTCTGATTGATCCAGACTGTTAATATAGCCAATGACTGACATCTGGAAATGGTTCTAGAAGGCTCACAGTTGACAGTTACATAGAAATCATATCAAGTAAAGACATAAATGAAAATATCAGAAAATAAATCATTTCTGAGTTAGAAGATTTCAAAGAAATTAGAATGAAAAACAAAAAAAAAACCCGAACAGAACGGCAACTGTAATGAATAATATGCATTGTATATTTCAAAATTGCTAATAGTAGATTTTAAATGTTTTTACCACAGAAACAGTTAAGTATGTGAAGTGACAGATTTGTTGGTCTGGTTTAATCATTCCACACTGTAAACATGCATCTAAACATTGTGCCCCACAAATATATACAATTATTATTTGTCTATTAAAATTTTTTTTTCAAAGTAGGATGAAAGACTAAATCAAAGAGACCTTACTTGGACACAGAAAGTGGCTGGTTAAATTCTTCTTCCACAGCAATGTTGCTCTCTTCAAAACTGGGAATATCAACTGCTTTTAATGAAGATGCACTACCTGGAAGACTTGTGACTTCATTATTAATATCAACAGAAAAATTCATGTCCTCACTGGAAATTTTGGTATCATCTTGCTTCAGTTGAGAGTCAGGCCCTTGATCCTCACCAGCTGCATTCCAAAACAAGCTAGCACCTGGAGGTTAAATAATTTAAGATACTGAAACAAACATTCAACTTTAAAAATAATACTCTGCCAAACCTTTGTTAAGAATAGCCATATTGGCCAGGTGCAATGGCTCACGCCTGCAATTTCAACACTTTAAGAGGCAGAGGCGGGAGGATCATTTGAGCTCAGGAGTTCGAGACCAGCCTGGGCAACATGGAGAAATCCTGTCTCTACAAAAAAAAAATACAAAAAAATTAGCCAGGTGTGGTGGTGTGCCTATAGTCCCATCTACGTGGGAGGCAGAGGTGGACGATCACTTGAGCCCAGGAGGTCGATGCTGCAATGAGCTGTGATTGTGCTACTGCATTCCAGCCTGGGCAACACAGTGAGACTCTGCTTCAAAAAAAAAAAAAAAAAACCTCTTTTGAGTAATTTTCCAAGTATTTTCGAAGATTTATGTTCAATTTTTTAAAAACAACTTTTAAATAATGTTTTCATTTGAAAAGTGATATGTTTCAGTTATAAATTAGGCCTTTATGATATTCACAGAATTAGGCTCATTTTCTTCTCACTTTCTAAAAGTAAGAATGACCTGTGATACTATTTCTGCATATTTCATTCCCTGAGCATACAAGCTGCTAGCACCAGTCTAGGACCTAGCAAGCAAATAACAAATAAGTGTTCACTGATGAATACATAGGGCCCTGTGAAGTATGTTTAATTAGCCTTCTCACAAATGGACAAATCAAATGTTCTACAATTTGGATGAAAGTGACAGTCAGGGTTTCTCTATCTTTTAAGTCCCAGATCACATTTTAAGTTTTATAAGACTAGTTCCTCCAATCAGAATTATCCCTTTATTCTGTGTTCTCTTTGCTTTACACTACTCCTCCTCAACAGCCTGTCTTGTAATTGTTTACTACTAGTCTGCATGTGCTGTTGTTTCCCCTAGGCTCTCAAGGGCACAGAGTGTCATATTCACCTTTATATTATCGATTTCACTGAGCCTACTGTCTTAGACTAAGCTAAGTATTTAATAAACATTGGCTTACCTAAACTAAAATCAGTAAATATTATCATAAATATCCCACTACTTTCCAATTTTCAAATTTCCAAGAAACTTGCTTATTTTCTAATACTAATTTTGGTTTGAATTAGGCATATCAATGTTTATACTTTAAAAATAAAGCTGTGTTTTTCTAAGTACTTAAGTATATTTACAGTAAATTACTGAATTTAAGTTATAATTTGTGAAAAGCTAAAAGAAATGCTACATTGTTAATTAGGCAAAAATCTTTTTATGTTAAGGTCTCCATCAGTTTAAACCTAGGAAAAGCTTAACTAGTATATTCTATACTAAATAACCTTCTCAAAAAGATGAAATGATCTATATTTTCTTACCAATAAATCCTGGTAAATTTTCTTGTTATCTGATGGTTGATGAGGCAAGGGTTGCATTACTTGCTCAATTTTTGGTTCCCCTGATGTTTCAGAATTGTTACTGGCACCCCCTGTTGGTCCAGTCTGTAAACACATGCTTATACTTTCTGCCAGCTGGCCATTTGGAAAGAACACAGGTACATCAGGTTCTTTTCTCACAACTAGAGAAGAGCTGCTGGGAAGGATATATAATGTGTTAGTCACTGAGGTACCTTTAACATATAATTGAAATGTAGTAACTTTACAAGAAAGGGTTAAGACTCAAGCAGCATCTGGTTTGTATTTGTAGCTCTTAGTGATGCTACATAAACACCCCATCTTAGCCAGGTGCAGTGGCTCATGCCTGTAATCTGTGTTTTGGGAGAGCAAGGCAAGAGAAGTTTGAGGTGAGAAGTTCAAGATCAGACTGGGGAATATAGGGAGACCCCACCTTCACAAAAAATTTGTTTTAATTAGCTGAGTGTGGCACCATGCACCTGTAATCCTAGCTGCTCAGGAGGCTTAGCAAGAGAATCACTTAGCCCAGGAACTCGAGGTTGCAGTGAGCTATGATTGTACCATGTACTCAGCCTATGCATCAGAGCAAGGTCCTGTTTCTATAAGAAACAAAAACAAAAACACTCCATTTTAATAGGCTGCATATAAACGAAACCATGGTACCTTTTAACTTGTGTTACTTATATTTAAGACAACTTTCTTTGAAGCCTGGAAAACAAGCTGTTGACTTCTCCTGAACTTGATGGCAATGGAAATTTTTAGAGCATTTAAATATTTTAGATATGTTATTTGTTCATTTCAAGTTTCTTATTTTTATTTTTATTTTTTTTGAGACGGAGTCTCACCACGTCACTCAGGCTGGAGTGTAGTGGCGTGATCTCGGCTCACCGTAAACTCCGCCTCCCAGGTTCAGGCGATTCTCCTGCCTCAGCCTTCTGAGTAGCTGGGATTACAGGCGTGTGCCACCATGGCCGGCTAGTTTTTGTATTTTTAGTAGAGATGGGGTTTCACCATGTTGGACAGGCTGGTCTCAAACTCCTGACCTCAGGTGATCTGCCTGCCTCGACCTCCCCAAGTGCTGGGATTACAGGCATGAGCCACTGCACCTGGCCTCAAGGATTTAAAAATATCTGTCTTGGTGTCTAACCTAGGAAGCGAAAACCAAAACTGAAAAAGAACAAACCCAAAACATTAAAGATTACAAGGGTCCTTAATAAAATAACACCAAGAGCTAGATAGCTCCTTTCACCATGTGAGGACACAACGAAGAGGCATCAACTATGAACCAGGAAATGGGCCCTTACAAGACATTACATCTGCTGGTGTCTCAATCTTGGAGTTTCCAACCCTCAGAACAATGACAAATAAATTTGTTGTTTATAAGTCAAAATAAATAAATGTCTACGCTCTTTACGGGGAAGAAAAAGAAATAAATAAAAATGTCAAATCTCAACAAAAGATTAAATAAAAAAATTTAAAATGCTTCTAATATGCCAAGTGTTATTAGGTATGTCCAAAGCACAGCTTCTAAAGAAAAATATGGCCGGGCGCGGTGGCTCAAACCTGTAATCCCAGCACTTTGGGAG
>NW_012120487.1:163668-166498 GCF_000951035.1 Colobus angolensis palliatus
AAAAAAAAAAAAAAAAAAAGTAAATCCTAGTCAAAATGGTTTCTACGCTGAGGATATACTTGGGTGATTTTATGAAAATAAATTAATACAACCAAGACTGGCTGGACGCAGTGGCTCACACCTGTAATCCCAACGCTTTGGGAGGCTGAGACAGGAGGACTGCTTGAACCTAGGATGTGGAGGTTGCAGTGAGCTGAGAGTGCACCACACTGCACTCTCACTTGGGGAACAGAGGGAGACTCTGTCTCAAAAAAAAAAAAAAAAAAGAATTGGGTCCAGTCTAGAAAAGTAGCAAAACCAAACAATATATCATGTTTGCATGTTTGCAGGTGTAGTTTTACTTCACAAAAACTAAAATTACACAAAAACTTAAGTCATACTCTCATCACCTTGGTTTTAGTCCTATTGCACCGTGTACCAATTTGAAAATAAAATTCAAAAACCGGATATAAAAAGCATTTTTTAAAATTTCCTTACAAATTAAAAAAAAACTGAAATCACCTGTGCTCACAGCAATGCTTACACTTTTTCTCATGTGCAAGCCAGGGGAAGACTGTGCTTCCATGGAAACCAACTCCATTTGTCTTCCAGCTTGCACTGTGTCTTCAACGGTGGTTGTCTTAGGGGAAGAGGGCGTCAGAGACTGTGCTTCCAACAAACGCTGAATCTGTATCAATTAAAAACATACTTTAAACTGACAGGGAAGTAATCAACAAAACTGGCTGCAGTTTAATAATGAATGACAAAGCGCCCTAGTTATAAGAAACTGAATTTCAAGTCTATTTTCTCATATTTCAACTAGACCATACCATGAAACCTATTCAATATAGAAAGCCATTATCACTAGTAATTAAGAAGCACTTTAAGTATACTTTTTTTTTTTTTGAGACAGGTCTTGTTCTGTCACCCAGCCATGCTGCAATCATGACTTACTGCAGCCTCAACCTCCCGGGCTCAATCAATCCTCCCACCTCAGCCTCCTGGGTAGCTGGGACTACAGGCATGCACCACCATGCCTGGCTAATTTTCGCATGTTTTGTAGAGATGGAGTTTTGCCATGTTGCCCAGGCTGGTTTTGAACTCCTGGCCTCAAGCAATCCGTCCACCTCAGCCTTTTAAGTATACATTTAAAAGCAAAACATAAAGGTGTTTAGCTTAGTATTCATAAGTTGATACTCATGTAAAAAAGTGTGAATGGTTAATATTTCAAACTAACATTCTATTCCTATTTCACTTATAAATCAAAAGTTAGATTGGAGGTATACTCTGATTCCATATAACAAATACTGAACATATCACACAAGATTATTATAACGGCAAATCAGAATTGCCCAGGTTTGGCCATGTTGAAATTGGATATATTAATAACAATGGCTAACAGTTACTGAGCGCCTGTTGTTTGCAAGACCCCATTACTACAGGCATTTATGTATGATTTTTTACAACAATCTTCTGAAGAGTACACTACAATTAAACCTTTTTTTACAAGTAAGAAAACCTGAGGCAAGGAAAATGTTAAGTTACTTGTACAGGTCATATAACAAGTAGCAAATCTGAAAGCTGAGGTTCAAACACCAAAAGCCTCCCCTCTTCCTTTTTAAATTGAGATATAATTCACGTACCATGAAATTAGCTGCTTTAAAGTGTACAATTCAGTGGGTTTTGGTATACTCACAGTGTGCAACAATCACCACTATCTGATTCCAGAACATTTTCATCAAACCCCCAAAACTCTGTACCCATTAGCAGCCACTCCCTATTGCCCTTCTTCCCAGCCCCTGACGGTCTAACATGATTTCTATCTCTGAATTTGCCTGTTCTGGACATTTTATATAAACAGTACCATACTGTAGCCTTGTATCTGGCTTCTTTCACCACTTGGCATAATGTTTTGAAGGTTCAACCATGTTGTAGCATTTACTAACACTTTATTGCCTCTGATTGCTGAATAACATTCCCTCATATGGAAAAGTCACATTGTGCTTTTCCACTCATCAGTTGACAGACAATTTAGGTTGTTTTCACTTTGGGCTATTAGGAATAATGGTACAATGGACATTTATATACAGCTTTGTGTGAGGACATATTTTTTTCACTTCTGTTGGTTATGTAACTAGGAGTGGAAGAGCCTCCCTTTGTAAACACTATGATTTTCTGCTTCTCTACAAATGGCACTACTGTGCTCAATATAGCTATTTTTTGTGGATTAACCTTATTAATATAGGAAAATCAGTATTATCAATCAATTATTAAGGTCAGTAGAAATATAAACTGCGCTAATAGTATAAAATGGCATGTGTATTTATAGTGGTTTGGAGTACGGGCTTTGGTATCATATGGCTATAAGTTTAAATACTACCCTGCTACCTTTTGGAAAAGTTAACCACTATGAGCTTCAATATCACCTAAAACTAAGGTTGTTAAAAGAGATAAATGAAACAGTTATAATTTGTTGCGTATTTACTATAGCTAGGTCCCATACTAAGCACTTTATATACATACATACACACACACATACACTCATTTAACCCTCAAATCTGCAGATAATACTGATAATTTCTCCCATTTTATAGATGAGAAAAGTGAGGTATAGAGAAATCACATAGGAAATGCACAATAAAAGACATTACACACACTCAGGTCCTAAAATTGATCAGTGTTTTTAAAACATTAATCACTAGAATTCTATAGTACATTTTAACATTTGAAATAGCTAATATTCTCTCTTTCTCAAAACTTTTCTTTTCTGTTTTTTTGGGATGGAGTCTCACCCTGTCACCCAGGCTGGAGTGCAGTGGCACATCTCGGCTCACTGTAAGCTCCGCCTCCC
>NW_012120487.1:166548-167707 GCF_000951035.1 Colobus angolensis palliatus
TCTCAAAAAAAAAAAAAAAAAAAAAAGGCAGAACAAGGGCATGGTGGCTCACAGCTATAATTCCAGCACTTTGGGAGGCCGAGGCAAGCGGATCACTTGAGGTCAGGAGTTCGAGACCATCCTGGCCAACATGGTGAAACACCATGTTCACTAAAAATGCAAAAATTAGCTGGGTGTGCTGGCATACACTTGTAATCCCAGCTCCTTGAGAGGCTGAGGCAGAAGGATCTCTGGAACCCAGGAGGTGGAGGTTGCAGTGAACCAAGATCACACCACAGCACTCCAGCCTGAGTGACAGAGCAACACTCTATCTCAAAAACAAAACAAAACAAAACACCGCAACAGATTGGATATTTTTAAAAATTCCAATCTGAAAACCCCCATTATTCTAGAAAGTAGTCTGCAGTTTACAGAGTTAAGTCAAGGAGAATAAGTAAAGATCCCATGGTTTGCTCCTCTTTGTCCTCAGTTTCCATAATTATTCTAAATAAACTGCAGACTTAGTTTGGGGCTCACCCCATGGATAACCAAACACTGGGTCAAACTGTAGTTTTTTTTAATTAATTATTTTTTTTGAAACAGAGTTGGCCGGGCATGGTGGCTCACACCTTTAATCCCAGCACTTTGGGAGGCTGAGGCGGGTGGATCATCTGGGGTCAGGAGTTGGAGACCAGCCTGGCCAACATGGAGAAACCCTGTCTCTACTAAAAATACAAAAATTAATCGGGCATGGTGGCAGGTGTCTGTAATCCTAGCTACTTGGCAGGCTGAGGCAGGAGAATCGCTTGTACCCAGGAGGTGGAAGGTGCAGTGAGTCGAAATTGCACCACTGCACTCCAGCCTGGATGACAGAGCAAGACTCTGTCTCAAAAAAAAAAAAAGAAACAATCTCTCTCTGTCACCCAGGCTGGAATGCAGTGGCGTGATCACAGCTCACTGCAGATTCAACTTCCCAGGCTCCAGCGATCCTCCCACCTTAGCCTCCGGAATAGATGGGACCAAGGGCTAATTTTCGTAATCTTGGTAGAGACAGGGTTTTGCCATGTTACCCAGGCTGGTCTCAAATATCTTAGCTCAAGCAATTGGTTCACTTCGGCCTCCCAAGGTGCTAAGATTACAGGCATGAGCCACCAAGCCCAGCAAATTCTTTTTTTTTTTT
>NW_012120487.1:173847-174260 GCF_000951035.1 Colobus angolensis palliatus
AAAAAAAAAAAAAAAAAAGCCATTGAAGTTGGAATATTAAAATATAAAGCTGTGGGTGATTAAATCAAATGGTAACTAGTAGTGGTGGGGCAGGCAGATCAGTGGAGCAGAATATAGTTCAGAAATAGATGCAAACATATGATACTTTCATTATACAATAAAAAATGCATCTCTTGCTGGGTGCAGTGGCTCATGCTTGTAATCGCAGCACTTTGGGAGGCCAAGGCAGGTGGATTACCTGAGGTCAGGAGTTCAAGACCAGTCTAGCCAACATGGTGAAACCCTGTCTCTACTAAAAATACAAAAATTAGCTGAGCGTGGGGGCGCACGGCTGCAATCCCAGCTACTCAGGTGGTAAAGGCAAGAGAAGCACTTGCACCCAGGAGGCGGAGGTTGCAGTGAACCGAGATCAC
>NW_012120487.1:177285-186949 GCF_000951035.1 Colobus angolensis palliatus
GAGGTGGCGGGCGCCTGTAGTCCCAGCTACTCCGGAGGCTGAGGCAGGAGAATGGCGTAAACCTGGGAGGCGGAGCTTGCAGTGAGCTCAGATCCGGCCACTGCACCTGGGTTTGTGACTCCTGAGAATTTTCCCTGAGTGACGAGATGAGAGGTGATACCATTAACTAAGATAATAATAATGTAATAATAGTAATAGTTAACATATATTGAGTACTAACTATATGTCAGCAATACTTTACACCTTTATCTGGTAACTCATTCAAATCCTTACAACTCCATACAACTTTGCCATACATGTTAACAACTGAAAAAAATAAATTAAAAAACAAAAGAACTCCATACAACTTATGTATATCCCTATTTTGTATGTGAGAAAACTGATGTCAATGAGGTAAGGTAACTTGTCCAAGATCATATAACTTACACTACCCACAAACTAGATTAGAATACAAGGAGTCTGGTACCACAGCCCACTCTCTTAACCCTTATACCAAAATGAGATTTGCAATACTAGAACAGGAACAAATTTGGGTATCTTTGAACATTTAAAATGTTTATGCCCTTTGGCTTCACAGTTTTACTTCTAGATACTTGCACATAGGTAGTAAGATGCAAATATAGGAATGTTCAGTGCTGCACTATTTGCAATAGCAGAAGCTTTAAATGGTTGAAATAATCAACAGGAGAACAATTAGAAAATGTATTATATATCATTATAACAGAAACCCATGCAGGGTAAGGGAGTTTGATATATACTTACTAAGAAAATGTATAAGATACTTTTAAAAAAGCAGTACCTAAAAAAAATTTAAGTTCATATATATATATATATATAAGAAAAATACTATGTGTATTTACACACAGAAGCATTTTTCATATATTTCATATTTTCTAAATATAATGATTCAGATAGTCTAGACCAGGGCCTGTGATCTGTAATATTACATTTTAAGTATACAAATTCCAAGTAACTAAGATTTCTAAATAGCATAATGAGTCCTTTTAGCCTCTGATTAGCCTTTTTTTGGACACGACAGGAATAGGTGACGAATAATTATTTTCAACGTAAAAATATTTAGGTATATTCAAATTTTTGCTAAGTGTTTATAATGTTAAAATCCAATTTATATTTTACATTATCTGGGAGTGGTGACTCACACCTATAATCCCAGAACTCTGGGAGGTCAAAGCAGAAAGATCGCTTGAGCCAAGGAGTTCAAGACCAGTCTGGGCAATATAGTAAGACCTCTTCTCTAAAAAAAAAATTAAAATTAAAAAAAAATTATACTTTACAATTTCAAATTTACCTAGGTTTAAAAAAACAGCAGAGCTAAATTTTTCTCAGGTGTTCCTATCCAAAGTGTTTTCACTGATTTGAAAAATGTCATTGTCTTTTTTTTGATAAAATGCAATTTTATCAAATTTTATGAAACAAAGATTTTTAAAAAAATCATGTATGGCCGGGCGCGGTGGCTCACGCCTGTAATCCCAGCACTTTGGGAGGCCGAGGCAGGCGGATCATGAGGTCAGATGATCGAGACCATCCTGGCTAACATGGTGAAACCCCCTCTTTACTAAAAACACAAAACATTAGCCGGGCGTGGTAGCAGGTGCCTGTAGTCCCAGTTACTCGGCAGGCTGAGGCAGGAGAATGGCATGAACCCCGGAGGTGGAGCTTGCAGCAAGCTGAGATTGCGCCACTGCACTCCAGCCTGGGCGACAGCGCGAGACTTCATCCAAAAAATAAATAAATAAATAAAATCATATGTATATATGCACATTATACATGTATTTGCATAGCTATAGGAGCAAGAAAAAAATTTAAACTACATTTCAGGCTGTTCCCACTGGTGCTGGGGAGAAAGAAAAGAACAACTGTTTTGGGGTGGGTATGTGGAGGACGGACGTCAGTGAGGAAAGAAGAAAAAAAGACAACACTTACACACTAAACACTGCGCAAGGATATAATCAAGACAAAGAACTCCGTCGAGACTAGCCTGACCAAGATGGCAAAACCCCATCTCTACTAAAAATACAAAAACTAGCCAGGCATGGTGGTGCGTGCCTATAATCCTAGCTCCTAGTGGGGCTGAGGCAGGAGGATCACTTGAACCTGGGAGGCGGAGGTTGCAGTGAGCTGAGATCATGCCACTGCACTCCAGCCTGGGCAACAGAAGAGACTGTCTCAAAAAAAAAAAAAAAAAAGACTAAGAACTCTGCAAGACAGATTCTGAAGAAAGGGAACATTTCAGAATACAAGAAGTAGAGTAAGTCCAGTATAGATATACAAAAAGGTTCCAACTATTTGTTTAAGGGCAGACTGGCTAAGTGTTATATAGGGTTGACAAACTAGAGATGAAGCAGAAGCCACTGTCCAGACTTTATATTTAGCTATATATAAAGGTTTAATTATAAGAGAATTTTCATTAGAGGCAAAAAATAAAAGAAAAATACAATTCTATTGTAGGTTAGGATATGCATAAGATGGTTCTACTACTAACTAGCAATGTGGCATTGGGTTAAATTATTCTCTCTAATCCTCATTTTACTTACCTGTAAAACAAGAGAGCCTAGAATTCAATTTCCAAGGTCCTTTCTAATTCTGACATTATATAGTTCTATAAAACGTCATTACGGAAGGGAGGTGCCAGTTTTTAAGAAATCATAATACCAAGAATTTAATAGAACTAGGAAAGCACCAAGCAAACCTGTGCCTGAAGTAGTCTCAGCTGTCTGTCTTGTTCTGTGAGAAACCGATATGCATCTGGAGATAGTCCCATCATTCCATTATCTGATTCAGTCTTGGGTGTGTGCATGCACACTGTGCAAGGCTGTGGGTTACATGAGTCCATATGTGAAGGTAGTCTTGCCACAGGCGATGGTTCTATATTGCTGTGGGGAGAACAACTGTCCATACCTCCCTGAGGTCTCAAGGTTATAGGACTACTTGAAGAACAGAATGCATTACAGTTCAGAATTGGACATTCACTTGGGTGAAATAATGAATGCTTTTGAAGGGCTCCAGACTGTACATCTTGAATGGATCCAACTGTGTTTGCTCCTTGCCAAGAATTTAGCGGACTATATTGAATACGACTATGATGCTGACAACACCTGCAAATGTTTGTGGAAAAGTAAGATGGCGGTGGGGGAGTACGTATCTGAAGTTCCATTGGTCTTCCTGAATTATGGGGTGAAAAAACAAAATTGGGTGGTTGGGACTGCAGGGCAAGAGAAGACTGCCTAGAATTAAGTTTGGAGGGTCTTATAGGATACTCTTCGTTTTGTACATTTCCAGCAGAAACTGCTTGGAGCTTTTCAAATATATCAGGAGATGGTCCATTATGAGAAGATGGTTTAACAGTGTTCCTGCTATAGGGGTTCTCTTTCTTACAGGCAGGTGGCTGTCTTACTTTGCAGTGTCTCAAAAGAGCTGGTTTATCCTGGTTTAACTGATTTGGTATTCCTCTCAAGGAAGGTTCTACAGCTTCAACTTCTGGACTGTGTTTCTCATCATAAAGCTGGGGTTGCAATGGCTTCAAGTGTTCCGAGTGGTTAATCAAAGGAGGATTTTCATTATTCACCATTTCC
Source organism: Colobus angolensis palliatus (assembly GCF_000951035.1). Classification (NCBI taxonomy): domain Eukaryota; kingdom Metazoa; phylum Chordata; class Mammalia; order Primates; family Cercopithecidae; genus Colobus; species Colobus angolensis. The sequence goes on from NW_012120487.1 coordinate 180,879, forward strand.
AATGGAGTAGGCAGAGGGTTTGATTCTACGAAATTGCCATCCAACACAAGCGAAAGTTCAGGAACTGATGGTTGGATCTTAGAAATCTACAAATAAGAAAGAAATAGAAAAAAAAGGTTTTAGAAGAAAATGTATACTTTACTTTCCTCAGACCAGTATTTCCCAAATTATATCTAATTACATGTTAACAAGTGTTCATTCTTTATTTAGACCATCAGCAATTTTTTTCTGGGCATGTTTTATGTGCTAAGCACTAGGAATACAATTGTAAGCAAAATAAACAAGGTCCTTGCCCTAAAAGAACAAAACTAAATACTTCCCAAACTTACTTAATGGAACTCTTTTTATTAAAACACTAACACTGCTAAGATCACAGAACATAATATGAGAAACTGTTTTTTTACAACTTTTTAAATCCTCTCTACAAAAAATTGTCACAGCAGAATGTCTTCACAGATCTAGTAGCAAATGTTTATGTACCTTAAATAGTAAAATCTTCCAATAAATATGTCAGAATATTTCTCCACTAAGAAGTCGCTCACTGTTATCCCTTCTATTGATATCAACTAAGAGTAAACAAAATACTCGCTGTGATGATTTTGGTTATAATTTGATATTAACTTAAAAAAATCCTTCCCATTATTTTTTATTCTAAAATAAGTAATTACACCAATTAAACAACAATTCTAAAATAACTCACAGGTTGGTAGCAATCAAAAAATTATGACAAGAATTTTAGCAATTAACCTCTGAAATCAAGTATAATGTTTTCTCAGAATACAGTGATAAAATCCAATGTCAAGCTCTAGTGATAGTATACAATGTTGAATCTATATGGTCATTAAAAGCACCAGATTCTAAAACAAACCTCCTGAATTAGAATTCCAGCTTTACTACTTACTAGTTGTGTGATCTTGGGTAGGTAACTTAACTAATCTATGTCTCAGTTTACTCTAGGAATAAATACATGCTTACTACATAGATATTACACATATGTATATATGTATATATCATTACAGATAACATGAATTATTATATATAACTGTGAAATACTTATATCTCTCTATATAGATATAACCATAAAGATAGAAATAGCTAGATATATCTAAGAATGATACTTAGGTTTCAGGTAGTATTATTTAGTGTTTTAACCATGAAGAGACTTAGGTCACAAAAGTGAATGCATTTTAAAATCAGTGATACCTTCTGACTCACTGGATGAGGACTAGGAATTGGTCTTGGAGAAAAATCTTCATCTTCAACACCAGAGTCATGATCATGTATTGGCATTTTCCCAGGAGATAACTTTTGGGAAGACCTAAAGAATAGAAGGGGAGACCAGAAAAGCCTTCGGTAATCCAGTGTTCTTTCTTTCTTCTAGAAATTGAATAAAGTCCTTTAATAAGTTGCAGTAGTACTCAGATCATTTAATTTAGTATCTGACAACCACAAATTATTTTATTTTTCAGGCCAGTGTTAGTTGACTAGGGAAGCTGGCCCAGTCAGCCTTAATAAACTACCCTATTTACCTGATCATGGCAAGTTTAACCTTGTATTGTTAATGTCACAATAAAGTCACTGGGCACCCTCTAGTTGATCACTTTGATAAATATAGAAACAAACAAGACATAGTACTTGCTGTCAAAAAATTTATAATCTAGTATTAAAGGTATTAAACACACTATATTACAAACCCTCTGTATTACAAAGGAAAACCAAATACGGAATTATATTTTCCTATGTACTTATATCTGTGATGGGACAATACTTTGAGAAATCAAGGTACTACCCTCCCATTGAGTCAGGAATACTCATTGTATCACAGATGGCATGCCCCAGCAAAACAAAAAGTTTCTGAGTGCTGGTACCAAGTTTTAAAAGCTGAAATTAGTGTTTAAGACTAAAGATTTGGAATACTATATGCATCAGGCTTTTTCACATCCTGCACTAGACAAAGTCTCAATAGGATGCGTTAGGGAAAAGAAAAGCCAGAATGAAGCTAACAGCACTCAGGATTAATGGGATCTCTAAAAAAGCATTCTGCATTCTGTTTCATACAAGTTGAATCCTACCTAGCAGGAAGAACAACAGAAACTCCAAGGCAGATTTGAAAATCAAACAGCAGAAGAGACCTTTTGCCCTAAACTCTGATTGTCTGAAGAGGCAGATCTTCACAGAGTTCTTTCTGTACAAGGTATTACAATGAAGCAATCAGAATATCTGCATGATTATGTTTAAGCAGAAATGGGTCTCCAACAGTCCCACAAAGCTCTTCTCTGACACCCAAGACAGCTTGAGATATATAATGATATTCCAAAGCGCTCAGTGCAGCATGGACAGGAAACAAGAGATCCAGTGGCCTGAATAGGGTCAAAAGTTGCAGCAGGAACTTGCACAAATCTGACAAAGACCAGATGCAAATGAAAACAGCTCAGCAGATTGTAGCCAGATGGCATACCACTGGTATGCCACACCACTGGCATACTGGCATACCACTGGTCCCTTCTATATTACATATAACCCCAGAGACAAGGGAATAAAGAAACCTTGAATTAGGTGAAATTTGGTGTCTATAATCCAGTAGAATAAATAGGGGCTTAAAATAGATATTAATTTCAATTACTAATTTTTTTAAGTTACATTCTTTTGTACACCTGAGTTGTGGCATGGAATTAATACCTGTTTTGTACTTAAGATGAGCACACACACAAAACTGTTGACACTGAGCAATAAAATCCATTTCTTAGCTTTTTTATTTTTTTGCAGGGGGTTGGGGGCGGGGTGGATAGAGTCTCGCTCTGTCACTCAAGGCTGGAGTGCAGTGCCACGACTTCAGCTCACAGCAACCTGCGCCTCCAAAGTTCAAGGATTCTTGAGCCTCAGCGTCCCAGTAGTTCGGACTACAGGCACATGCCAGTATGCCCAACTAATTTTTGTATTTTTAGTAGACACGGGGTTTCACCACATTGGTCAGGATGGTCTCGAACTCCTGACCTCAGGTGATCCACCCACTCTGCCTCCCAAAGTGCTGGGATTACAAGCGTGAGCCACTGTGCCCGGCCTCATTTCTTAGCTTTTTTAGTACCCAAGGCAAAAAGGAAAAACTTCAGGTTGTATAGTTATAACAACAGTATTTTAGGAGAGACAAACATTTTGATAAAATTTAAAATGACTGTTTCTCATTAAAGCTTTGGCCAGAGTGGAAAATAAACAAGGTTTTTTAACATTACTTTTTTTGAGGCAGGTTTCACTCTATTACTGAGGCTGGAGAGCAGTTGGCGTAGCATGATCATGGCTCCCCACCTTAACTTCTTGAGCCCAAGTGATCTTCCCACCTCAGCCTCCTAAGTAGCTTTTAATAACAATCTTAAAAAAAGTGCTATTGTCTCCTTAGTTTGGCTACTTCTTCCATAAATATTCAATAAATGTTGAATAAGGTCTTACAATTTAAGACAGCAAAGATGTTCCTGGCTGGGTGAGGTGGCTCAAGCCTGTAATCCTAGCACTTTGGGGGTCCAAGGTGGGTGGATCATTTGAGGTCAGGAGCTTGAGGCCAGCCTGCCTGGCCAACGTGATGAAAACCCATCTTTACTAAAAATGCAAAAATTAGCCAGGCATGGTGATGCACACCTGTAATCCCAGCTACTCGGGAGGCTGAGGCAGGAGAATTCCTTGAACCTGCGAGGTAGAGGTTGCAGTGAGCTGAGATCACACCACTGCATTCCAGCCTGGGTGACAGAGTGAGACCCTATCTCAAAAAAAAAAAAAAAAAAAAAGATAAAGACTGACTTCCTGGAGGGAAAAGGAATTCTGCCAGCAGACTGCCTTTGGACTGAAACTGCAATTCTTCCCTGGGTGTCCACCCTACCAGCCTACCTGTAGACATTTTTTGTTTGTTATTGTTTTTTCTTTGAGACAGGGTCTCATTTTGTCACCCAGGCTGCAGTGCAATGCCACGAACATGGCTCACTGATGTTTTGACTCCTGGGCAAGTGATCCTCCCACCTCAGCCCTACAAGTAGCTGGGACTACAGGCATATGCCACCACACCCAGCTAATTTCTATACTTCTTTTTTGTTTTTGTAGAGGCAGGGTTTCGCCACATTGCCCAGGCTGGTCTCGAACTCCTGAGCTCAAGCAATCCTCCCGCCTCAGCCTCCCAAAGTACTGGGATTAAAGGGGTGAGCCACTGTGCTCAGCCCCTACCTGTAGACTTTGGATATGCCAAACCTTCACAAATACAGAAGCCAACTCCTTAAAACAAATATCTCTACATACACACATCTTGTTGTTTCTGTTAATGTGGAGAACCCTAATACAAGATAGTATCTTTTTTTTCTTTTTTTGAGATGGAGTCTCACTGTGTCACCCAGGATGGAGTGTAGTGGCATGCTCTCGCCTCACTACAACCTGTGCCTCTTGGGTTCAAGTGATTCTCTTGCTTCAGCCTCCTGGGTAGCTGGGATTACACTGATGCACCACCAGGCCTGGCTAATTTTTGTATTTTTAGTAGAGACGGGGTTTCACAACATTGGCCAGGCTGGTCTCAAACTCCCAACCTCAGGTAATCCGCCTGCCTCTGCCTCCCAAAGTGCTGGATTACAGGCATGAGCCACCAGGCCCGGCCAGGAATGTCTTCTTTACCACAAAAGGTAAAATATACTGACCCAAGAAGTCAGAAGACTTTATTTAATTAATATTCTCCAAGTGTGTTTTAGAAGTTTTAAAACAATTTATTTTTTTTTTTTAGGTAGGAGTTACTTTTTTTTGAGACAGGATCTCACTGTTGCCCAGGCTGAAGTGCAGTGGCGCAATCTCAGCTCACTGCAACCTCCACCTCCCGTGTTCAAGCGATTCTCCCACCTCAGCCTACCAAGTAGCTGGGATTACAGGAACGCTCCACTGTGTCTGGCTAATTTTTGTATTTTTAGTCGAGATGGGGTTTCACCATGTTGGCCAGGCTGGTCTGAAACTCCTGACCTCAAGTGATCTGCCCGCCTTGGACTCCCAAAGTGCTGGGATTATGGGCGTGAGCCATCACACAGCAGCTAGTAGTTACTTTTACAGTAGTTTATCTGATAGGTCCAGATTTAAAACTATGAGGAAGCGCTGGGGACGATGGTTCACACATGTAATCCCAGCAATTTGGGAGGCCAAGGCAGAAGGATCACTTGAGGCTAGGAGCTCGAGACCAACCTGGCCAATACAGTGAGACCCCACCTTTGATTTAAATATTAAAATAAGAAACTTATAAGGAAGGAAGAACAAATAGAAAGCACTAAACAAAACAGGAAGCAGATTCTTTCTAAGCAAGATAATTTTTGACAAATACTTTTGTGTTTTTCCTATATAATACATCAACCCAAATGAAAACCATATTAGAGTTGCCATTTCATTAAAATTACTATCCAACTTCCTAATGAATATGAAGGAATGCATTTAAAGCAAAGACATTTATGGTACATAAGATTTAAAAATCGTTTCATCAGAAATAATTTACAGTTATTTTAATTACTCGCCAAAAACTAATAAATGTAATTTTCAAAAAACCATACACATAATAATAAAAAGATCTTTTACCTCTTAATTGAAAAATTCTTGGAAGCCTTGCTGAAAAACTCTGTTTCTACATTTTGGCTTTCAGCACTCAGTTCACAACGGATTGGATTTTTGTCAGGAGGTTCAACATTCTGAAATGAAGTAGGTCATATTTTGAGATCTGACTTAAATAAGAACACCAGAGAATTCTATTTAGATGAAAAGTAGCTCTGAACACTAGATGATGGAGTGGCAGACTTCTGATTTCTGTAACTGTAACCCTCTTTTGTAAACTGTCCAGTTCCCTGCTACATAAGTGAAAAAGTTAATCACTTGTGTTATAATCACAGATTCAGTGAATATAACTATGAAATGAGAATACCATCTAAAGAATAAAATGATAAATGATGTCTCTAAAACAGAAATAAAGTATTAGATCTCAGTTAAAATGATTATATGTATAATTAAAATACAAAAACTTCATAGCTTACATAACCTATAAATATATAAAATGTATATAGATATATATTATA
>NW_012120487.1:187209-213324 GCF_000951035.1 Colobus angolensis palliatus
TTTTCTAATAAAGAATGTACTTTTATTAGTCTGAGACCTAAAATAACCAATAATTTTATTGAAAAGTAGCCTTTGAATATTTTCGTATAATGACACATAGTTTCAAAGATCTACTTCCTTCTTTTTTTTTTGATACAGAGTTTCGCTCTTGTTGCCCAGGTTAAAGAGTGCAACAGCGGGATCTCAGTTCACTGCAACCTCCACCTCCCAGGTTCAAGTGATTCCCCTGCCTCAGTCTCCCAAGTAGCTAGGATTACAGGCACCTGGCACCATACCCGGCTAATTTTTGTATTTTTAGTAGAGATGGGGTTTCACCATGTTATCCAGGCTGGTCTCAAACTCCTGACCTCAGGTAATCCACCTGCCTTGGCCTCCCAAAGTGCTGGCATTGGAGGTGTGAGCCACCACACCTGGCCTAAAGATCTACTTTTTCTACGATCATCATCTAGTTGTGTTTCTAGGTATTTTATTAGATGATATAGTAACAACCTATTCTGATTCCTTTGATACATAATATAAATAATGGCTTTTAAGTATAAAAAAACATTTGTTATTCCCACACATTTTAAAAATAATAAAGTCATGGTAATATGCAGTGGCTCACACCTATAATCCCAGCACTTTGGGAGGCTGAGGCAGGTGGATCACCTAAGGTCAGGAGTTCGAGACCAGAATGGCCAACATGGTGAAACCCCGTCTCTAATGAAAAAAAAAAAAATTAGCCATGCGTGATGGTGGGCTCCTGTAATCCCAGCTATTCTGGAGGCTGAGGCAGGAAAATTACTTGACCCTGGGAGGCGGAGGTTGCAGTGAGCCGAGATCACACCACTGCACTCCAGCCTGGGCAACAGAGTGAAACTCCATCTCAAAAAAAAGAAAAAAAAAAATATAGTCAGGACAAAGAAAAGTACTGAGATCCCACAGAGTTAACCTTCACAAGTGTAAAATGATATAATATATGAACTGATAATATTCTTCAAAGATTTTAGAAAAACATGGGCAAGTTATTCTTTGGGGAACCTCTGGTTCTCTATTGTAATTTTGTTGAAGATATGATCTAAGATTTACTTAAAACATTTAACCATAAATGAATAAAGTTAATATTTAATAAGATTATTTGTAAGTAAACAAAGCAAAATAGTTTGGATTACTATTTTAAAGGCTAAAATCTGTTGGGTTTAAACTGCCAAAGAGCAAAACCTAAACAGTTACTAATGTGCTAGGTAATCAAATCACTTACTTTGAAAAGATGTAATGTTTCCTTACTGGTTAGCAACTGAAACCGAAAGTCAGGTATCTTGCCATCACAAGGGAAGCATTCATAAAACTCAGGCTCCTTATGTGTCACAGAATAGAGAACTATGATGAAATTTCCAGATTCTGAAAAAACCCTGCACCAAAAAAATGCCATTTAATTAAAATTTAATGAGGATAATATGATTACACTCAAATAACTTCATGTGAGTCTCCCAATCTAGTTAACAAAATGACTAAAGGGTCCAATTTTTGTTCAAAAACTGGGGCCCACCACTTAGGAAGGCAAAAGGTGGGAGAATCGCTTGAGGCCAGGAGTTTGAGACCAGCCTGGTCAACATAGCGAGACCCCTCCTCTCTACAAAAAAAAAAAATTCTTTTACTCGGGAGGCTGAGGCAGGAGAATGGCGTGAACCTGGGAGGCGGAGTTTAGAGGGAGCTAAGATGGCGCCATTGCACTCCAGCCTGGGCGACAGAGCGAGACTCCATCTCAAAAAAAAAAAAAAAAAGGCTGGGTGTGGTGGCTCATGCCTGTAATCCCAGCACTTTGGGAGGCTGAAGCAGGCGGATCACAAGGTCAAGAGATGGAGACCATCCTGCCATCCTGGCTAACATGGTGAAACCCCATCTCTACTAAAAATACAAAAATTAGCTGGGTGTGGTGGCACGTGCCTGTAGTCCCAGCTACTTGGGAGGCTAAGGCAGGAGAATCACTTGAACCTGGGAGGCGGAGGTTGCAGTGAGCCGAGATTGCGCCACTGCACTGCAGCCTGGCGACACAGCGAGACTCTGTCTCAATAAAAAATAAAAATAAAAAGAGAAAATAGGCCAGTAGCTATTTAAAACAGGTGGCTCACACCTATAATCCCAACACTTTGGGAGGCCAAGGTGGGTGGATCATCTGAGGTCAGGAGTTTGAGACCAGCCTGACCAACATGGCAAAACTCCATCTCTACTAAAAATACAAAAATTAGCCGGGCGTGATGGTGGTCGCCTGTAATCCTAGCTACTTGGGAGGCTGAGGCAGGGAGAACTGCTTGAACCCGGAAGGCAGAGGTTTCAGTGAGCCAAGATCATGCCATTGCACTCCAGCCTAGGTGACAGAGTGAAACTTTGACTAAAAAAAAAAAAAAGAAAGAATAAGAGAGCAATTCAAAATAAATTTTATTGAGGATTTACTGTCAATATGAACTTAAAGCATGATCAGTAATTGATAATAAAACTTAATTGTACTAAATCATAGCAAAGGACCTAAAACTAACATTTAATTTCTGCTATCTAAATATAACTAATTATCTTGAAAAGTTAAAATAAAATGTTAAAAGCAGAACTCCAAAAGCATCTGAAGAAAATACGAGTGATTTTTTTTACTTCAGTAAATATACCTGGAGTGGGTGAATCTTTTCTAAGCATGATAGAAAACAGATTAATAAATATGACTAAAAAACAGTAAGTCTGTTTGGGAAAAATACTGTTAAATGACAATCTGGGGGGGAACCATTGCTATATATTATAAATATATGTTTCTCTATGTATTTTATATTATATATAGAGAGAGAGCTTGCTAGCACAAGCAATATGAAAAGATGCACAATCTAAGAGAAAAATGGCCAAAGACATGACTAGGCAGTTCCTGGAAGATGAGGTTATAAATCACTGGAAAAGATTATTTTTCATCTATCAGGTTAGCAGAGGTCAAAAGTTTAACAACAGCCCTCTACTTACCTCTCTGAGCTCATCTCCAGCTACTTTCCCCTTCCTTCACTCCTCTCTAGCTACAGTGGCCTCTTTGCTGTTCCTTGAAGATGTTACGTGATCTTTCACCCAGAGCCCTTACACTTAACATATCCTTTGCCTGGACAGTGCCCCAGACAGCAACAAGGCTTACTCCCTCACCTCAAGTCGGCCTCCCTGACCACCCATTTAAATTGCAACTCTTGGCCGGGCGCGGTGGCTCATGCCTGTAATCCCAGCACTTTGAGAGGCCGAGGCAGACGGATCACCTGAGGTCAGGAGTTTGAGACCAGCCTGACCAATATGGAGAAACCCCCGTCTCTACTGAAAAAATACAAAATTAGAAGGGCGTGGTGGCACATGCCTGTAATCCCAGCTACTCGGGAGGCTGAGGCAGGAGAATTGCTTGAACCCGGGAGGTGGAGGTTTCTGTGAGCTGAGATTGAGCCATTGCACTCCAGCCTGGCCGACAGAGGGAGACTCCATCTCAAAAAAATAAATAAATAAATAAATAAATATACAAATTTAAAAAATTAAAAAATAAATAAATGGCAACTCTTTATCAGCCACTATCATTCAGACACACATCCTCCTCCTTCAGGCTTTATTTTTCTCCACAGTACTCATCGTCTTTTAACATACTATTTATTTTACTTATTCTGTTTATTGCCTGTCTCGCAGGACTGTTTTATTATTTATTTATTTATTTATTTATTTATTGGTCACCCAGGCTGGAGTGTAGTGGTGCGATCTCAGCTCACTGTAACCTCTGCCTCCTAGGTTCAAGTGATTCTCCTGCCTCAACCTCCCAAGTAGCTGGGATTACATGCATGCTCTACCACACCAGGCTAATTTTTGCATTTTTAGTAGAGACGGGTTTTCACCATGTTGGCCAAGCGGGTCTCTAATTCCTGTCCTCAAGTGATTCACTGCCTTGACCTCCCAAAATGCTGGGATTACAGGCGTGAGCCACCGTGCCCGGCCTATTTTATTTTTTTAAGATAGGGTCTGTATTGTTCAGGCTGGAGTACAGTGGCACAATCATGGCTCACTGCAGCCTGAACTCCTGGGCTCAAGCAATCTTCCCATATCAGCCTCCTGCTGGGACTACAGGCATGTGTCATTACACCCAGCTAACTATTCTTCTTTTTTTTTGGTAGAGACAAAGTCTTGCTATGGTACCCAGGCTGGTCTGGAACTCCTGGCCTCAAGCGATCCTCCTGTCTCAGCCTCCCAAAGTCCCAAAGTGCTGGGATTACAGACATTAGACACCATGCCTGGTCTGGGGACCTTTATTTTGTTTGCTCTCATCCCCAATATCGTAAACATAATAGATATAATAGGTGCTCAATAAATAAATAAATAAATATTTCTTTCACAGTGTTAGTGCAGGTAGAGAGAAAAAGGCACTCTCGTGTACTGCTGGAAAAATTATAAACTGGTACAGTCTTTTTGAAAGGCAATTTGGCAATATCTACCAAATTTTAAATTACATACTCTTTGGCCTAGAAAAAAACACTTTTAGAAATTTATCCTACAAATATACTAGCATATGCACACAAAGATGTATGCATAAAATGTTCAGTTGACCACTATCTGCAAGACAAAAGGGCCAGTTGTTTTTAAAATACAGTATGTACTATATACTCTTCAGTTGTAAAACATGTATATTAAATATATATATGCCAAGATGTAATGATCTCCAAGGTATAATTTATACAGAAAAAAGCAACATAAAGAAAAGAAAGGATGCTATGGTTTAATTTTCACAGGCCAGGAAGAGGTGATACTTGTCTATGTTGAATATTGAAATATTGACTACTTCAGGAGGAAGCACAAGATATCACTTAACAATGATTGTCTCTGAGAATGGGGTCTAGGGAAATGGGGAGGAAGAGAGATCTATTTTATTGTAGATATTTACGTACGTCAATTTATTACTATGTGCTTGTATTGCCTTTTCAATATAGTTTTTTAAAGTCCTTTACAGCCACCCAAGGTAGATAAAAAGAGACCTTCTCATTTAATAGATAAAGAAGGTGAGAGACAAATACTGACATTTGTCTCTCACCTTCTTTATCTATTAAAAGAGTTGAGGTTAAAAGTAAAGTTTCCCTAACTATTAATTCCAATGTTTAGGCTCAGTTCCACGAAGAAATTAAAAATCTTGTCTCAAGTATTTCTTTGTGTATTAGCAGTAACACTGTGTAACTTAATAAAACACCTGTAAGGTAACAAATTCAAACTCATTTGCAGTCATTTCACCGAAAGTTAACTTCCTTAATTACAAAATAGGATGCTACAGTGGACAATCTCTACGGTTTTTTCCCACCCCTAAAAGGTTTGTGTTCTGTGGTTAGGCAAGTGAATTCCTTGGTATTTCCAGGTATACTGCAACCTCATCTTTTTTTAATCTGGTTTTATTCTCATTTAATATAAGGTTTGTTTTTTCTTAATGTACATGTTTATTTATGAGTATTATAAAAGGTTGAGGCATTACATGAATTTTAAATGGGACCATAAACTATGAATGGGGGAAAGGATCAAAATAAAGTACTACAGAATAAAATACCACTTACCTTTCTCGAACAGAAGAATTGAATATGTATCGCAAACAGCAAGCCCATACCTGAGGACTATAGAGATGTATAATTCCAGACAGCCAACTAAAAGAAAAAACTAGAAATTAAAAACCATAGTCACATATATAGCATACTTTACATTCTTCCTAAGATAATAAGGCAGACGTATGGCTTTTATCTGCCATACATTAAAGAGCCTTACTAATAAGAAATCTAAAAACATGCCGATAATTAAGAGGAAGAATATATAGACATCTGTATCTATATAACTATATTGATATATATAGACAGACATATAGATATATATTGAGAGAGAGAGAAAGACAGAGAGCAAGCACGTGTATCTCTGTCCTCTTCTACCTGAGATGTGGGAAAGAAAATGGTTAAGAGATGAAAGCGGTATACTAGAATGAATTAGCTTGGACTGGAAAGAATGGGCTGAAGTAGTACAGATTAGTTTGTAGCCTAAAACTACTTCACGGCCGGATGCGGTGGCTCACGCCTGTAATCCTAGCATTTTGGGAGGCTGAGGCAGGGGGATCACCTGAGGTCAGGAGTTCAAGACTGGCCTGGCCAAGAAGGAGAAACCCCGTCTCTAATAAAAATACAAAATTAGCCAGGCGTGGTGGTGCATGCCTGTAATCCCAGCTACTCGGGAGGCTGAGGTAGGAGAATCACTTGAACCCAGGAGGTAGAGGTTGCGGTGAGCCGAGATCCTGCCATTGCACTCCAGTCTGGGCAACAAGAGTGAAACTGTCTCAAAAAAAAAAAAAAAAAAAAAAAACTACTTCACAGAGTTGCTGATGATTACATGCTGTAACATATACAGGTAATCAGAAACAGAGAAGGCTCTTAATATTTACTTAAGCATCAACAATCCATTGCCTATACTAGGACTGTAGCAAACTATAAGTAGATTTCATGGTCCAGAGAACATCTGTGCATTCTCATTCACTTTGCATGTGCCATTCTCTCACATGGGTTCCCTTCCCCATCAATCTTCCCTTCTACTATCCAAACAATTAAAAGTCTAGTTCAAGCTTGTCTTCTCTAGGAAAATGCTCCCTATCATATCTTTCTTACAAATACTAAGTGTTCACTTTCTATACTGGTCATTTTATAGTAAATCATATACTTTATTTTTCTGTGTATGAATATTTGAATGTTTTATCACCTCATTTTGATTTTAAATTATTTAAGAAGCTTTAAACCTCAATACATTATCAAGCATAACACTGTATATAGTAAGTACTCAATACTGAGTGAATATAAATTTCTACATATTCTGTCTAGATATCAACTCAGATGGCTTGAGCCCAGGAGTTCCAGACCAGCCTGGGCAACATGGCGAAAGTCCGCCTCTACAAAGTATACAAAACCTAGCCAGGCGTGGTAGCTGGTGCCTGTGGTCCTAGCTATTCAGGAGGCTGAGGTAGGAGGATCACCTGAACCCCAGATATTGAGGCTGCAGTGAGTCATGATTGTGCCACTGCACTCCAGCCTGTGTGACAAAGTGAGACCCTGTCTCAAAACATGTGTGTGTGTGTGTGTATATATATACACACACACGGGTCTATATATACACACACACACACATATATATATAAATTAAACACATAAATATCATTAAGTACTAAAGAGAAGACCGTTAACACTAAAGGGGTTTCTGCAAGATTGCCTGACAGTAGATTTTAAATGGTATTATTATGAGCCGTGAGTTCTTTAGGGTGACTTAAGGATGAGTGGTAGTGAGAGAATATTGAAGAAATAGGGCTCTAAGGCTTCACCTTCAACTAGGAGAATTCAACTTTTATTTTTCATATTTTTTGAGATGCAGTTTCACTCTTGTTGCCCAAGCTGGAGTGCAATGTCGTCAGCTCACTGCAATCTCCACCTCCCAGGTTCAAGTGATTCTCCTGCCTCAGCCTCCCAAGTAGCTGGGATTACAGGCACACACCACCATGCCCGGCTAATTTTTTGTATTTTTAGTAGAAACGGGGTTTCACCATGTTATCCAGGCTGGCCTTGAACTCCTGACCTCAGGTGATCTGCCCACCTTGGCCTCCAAAAGTGCTGGGATTATAGGCGTGAGCCACTGTGCCCAGCCATAGAATTAAACTTTTATCTGTTTTATATATTAGAGTTCCTCCTAGGATTGGGTAAAATCTGGCCAAGCATGATGGTTCACACCTGTAATCCAAGCACTTTGGGAGGCTGAGGCGGGTAAATCACTTGAGGCCAGGGGTTCGAGACCAGCCTGGCCAACATGGTAAAACCCCGTCTCTACTAAAAAAACAAAAATTAGCCAGGCACGGTGATGCATGCCTATAATCCCAGCTACTTGGGAGGGTGAGGCATGAGAATCACTTGAACCTGGGGGATGGAGACTGCAGTGTGCCAAGATCTCTCCGCTGCACTCCAGTCTGGGCACACAGTGAGACTCCATCTCAAAAAAAAAAAAAAAGATTGGGCAAAATCTTATTTTAGCTGATTCTACTAGTAAAATAAGAAAACCTGACAACCACTTATCTTTGTGGCTTTATAAAATGATCTAAATAGTTACAGTACAACTGAGTCACATGCTTATCATATACATTTGAACATTTGGCTGATAAGGTTTTCATAAATAATACTTACATTCCCACTAATGGCAGAGAATAAACCTTGGGATCAGATTCCAACAAAAGTAACAATTTGCGTGTTTCATCCATGGTAAGATATCTAAACAGAAGACATTCACGTGAAAATAACTGAAATTAGGTACTTTTTACCTAAAAGACATAATCTAGATGCTGAAGCATACTTTAGAAAGCGGAGATAATTCAAATGAACATTGTCTTGCACACACAAAAGAAACACAACAGAAACTTTGTACTGACTCAGTAAAAAGACTCTGATAAGAGGAAGAGATTAAAGAGATTTAATACCTTAAAACTTCCATCTATCAATTAAAAGACATTGAAGATTATACAACTTTTTAAAAAAGTTTTGCTCTATAACTTTACTTACAATTTACTTTAATCAAGAGTGTTAACATTAAGGCAGACAATTTCAGAACCAAATAGGTTTCCTTGGAAGAACTGAATTCCCTATTACTGGAAAATGTTCATGCATCCAAGTGATTTGACAAGACTGCAACAGATGTGACTTCTAAGTGAAGGAGGCTGAATTAGGAGAGGTATAATCAATCTTCCATGTGCCACATTCCTCCAATCACTGTCAAAGGACTTTGGAACCATCATGATAAAACCCAAAAGCTCACTCTTCCCTAAAAGGACATTATACTATATTTATATTTTATTTATTATTGACAGTAAGTTATAAGAATACAAAAAAACCAAAGTAGAATTGTTTATTTTATTGTTATATCTTTCTTTGCAAACAATGCCATTAGTGGGCCAGACATGGTGGCTCATGCCTGTAATCCCAGCACTTTGGGAGGCTGAGGCGGGCAGATCACTTGAGGTCAGGAGTTCGAGCCCAGCATGGCCAACATGGCAAAACCCCCATCTCTACTGAAAATACAAAAAAAAAAATTAGCTGGTCATTGTGGCACACGCCTGTAATCCCAGCTACTTGGGGAGGCTGAGGCAGGAGAATGAATCACTGGAACCCAGGAGTGGAGGTTGCAGTGAGCCGAGATTGCACCACTGCATTTCAGCCTGGGTGACACAGTGAGACTCCATCTCAAAAACAATGCCATTAGTGATATAAAGCCTTGGTATTACCACTGATGATATATTTTATTGCTCTAATAACACTAACACACAAAGACAATACATTTGTCAGGTCTTGTGACAAGAATATTAAGCCTGAGTTGGCCTAAGATTTACATATCAACAATGACACAGCTGCTTTGAAAGTTCTCCCTCTTGTCTTGCTCATCTGATAAA
Organism: Colobus angolensis palliatus; assembly: GCF_000951035.1. NCBI lineage: Eukaryota > Metazoa > Chordata > Mammalia > Primates > Cercopithecidae > Colobus > Colobus angolensis. The sequence goes on from NW_012120487.1 coordinate 196,673, forward strand.
TTTCTACTCCGTAAAAGAATTAGTTCAGGCTGGCCGGGCACGGTGGCTCACGCCTGTAATCCCAGCACTTTGGAAGGCTGAGGCGGGTGGATCACAAGGTCAGGAGTTCAAGACAAGTCTGGCCAAGACGGTGAAACCCCATCTCTACTAAAAATACAAAAATTAGTCGGGTGTGATGGCGGGCGCCTGTAATCCCAGCTACTTGGGAGGCTGAGGCAAGAGAATCGCTTGAACCCGGGAGGTGGAGGTTGCAGTGAGCCGAGATCACACCACTGCACTCCAGTCTGGCGACAGAGTGAGACTCCGTCTCAAAAAAAAAAAAAAAAACAAAATTAGTTCAGGCTTTCTATGATTTCCCCAGGAAATATGGACATCCCTCCCCCTACTTTCCCAGCACTGTATATAAACCTCCATTATAGCACATCATGTTTAGATGTCAACATATTCAATGGATAGTAAGTATAGTTTTTAATCTATTTATTTCCAATGTCTAACATAATACCTATTCCATAATAGGCCCCAGTAAATATTAGAATATATAAAGGGCAAATGTCAATTTTTTTTTTTAAATGATGGGGTCTCACTATATTGTCCTAGCTGGACAGCAGTGGCTATTCACAGGCACTATTGTAGCTTACTGCAGCCTTGAAATTCTAAGCTCAAGCCATCCTCCTGCTTCAGTCTCCCAAGCAGCTGGGATTATAGGTGTGTGCCAATGCACCTCGCATGGCAAATGTCACCATAGACGATTCTAGATAGGAAGGGGCAAGGGGAATAGGTGATTGACAGAATACTGAACATCCTGGTTACTACCAGCATGCCCAGCAGTCACAGATGGATAATTCCAAGAAAGGTAAATTCATGCTATTCAAGTAAATGGGCATGGGTACTAAGGAAAACAAATTAATTTTTTTGTTAATTTAAATAAAAAATCCCATGCTCCACTTGAGAAGTATTTTATTAATTCAAGAGAATTAAATGTTCCATTTAATTCAAACAAGCTTTGCTCACTTTTGACTACTCCATGATTTTGGAATATACCAACAATTTTTCCTTTGGGCCACCAGAAACCACAGCTCTGGTTAGAATCTGGTTCTGAAGAGGTATTTTTAGAGAATAAGACTTGGAATTGAGTGTACTTTGGCAAACATTTTTAGATTGAAAGGCCTAACAGGAACTAGGGTGGAGTCACTGGGAAAGGAAGCCAGAAGAGTAATATTTGGAGCAGTCTCTGGTCAAACTTTAAAGTAGAGAGTGCTTATATTGTCTAAACTAGTTTTGTAGATAATAGATAAAGAAAATAGATGAAGATTCAGGGAAGTAGCCCCGCTGAGGATTAGAAAGCATGCATTTTGGCTTATATTTCCTAAGCAATTAAGAGTGGAGATAGGAAGCTGGAGAGGATTCTACTCCAGCTCTGTAAGGAAACTCCACCCTCAAGTAGTTGGCAATTTGGTAAGCAAGAGTACTGTAACTTTTTATTTAATTATCTCCTTTCTCTATCTGCAATGCTCATTATTCACAGTTAAAACCGCATACTACAAATAAATTATCTAGCCTCCCTTGGGTTCATAATTAGTCAGGTTATAGTTAAGAAAAAAAATGGCCTAAAACCTAAATAAAATACGAACAATAATACAGAATATATAATATAGAACATAATTTCTCCTTACATTTTCAAATAATAAATTATCAACCAATTTTTTGTTTGTTTGTTCTTTTTTGTTTGAAATGGAGTCTCACTCTGCCGCCCACACTGGAGTGCAATGGTGTGATCTCAGCTCACTGCAACCTCCGCCTTCCAGGTTCAAGCGACTCTCCTGTCTCAGTCTCCTGAGTAGCTGGGATTACACAGGCATGCACCACCACACCCAGCTAATTTTTCTTTCTTTTTTTTTTTTTTGGTATTTTTAGTAGAGATGGAGTTTCACCATGTTGGTCAGGCTAGTCTCGAACTCCTGACCTTGTGATCTGCCTGCCTTGGCATCCAATTTTAATATATTTAACACCACCTTTTTTTTTTTTTTTTTAAGAACTGAGGTCTCTGGGACTGGGCATGGTGGCTCACCCCTGTAATCTCAGCCCTTTGGGAGGCTGAGGCAGGAGGATCACCTGAGGTCTGGAGTTCAAGTCCAGCCTGGCCAACGTGGTGAAACCTTATTTCTACTAAAAATACAAAATTTAGCCGGTGTAGTGGCGTGCACCTGTAATCACAGCTACTCGGGAGGCTGGAGGTGGAAGTGAGCCAAGATCCCACCACTGCACGCCAGTCTGGGTGACAGAACAAGACACCATCTCAAAAAAAGAACTGAGTTGTCCAGACATTATACTTTATGGCCACTCAGTTTTGTCTTTTTTTTTTTTTTTTGAAATGGAGTCTCTGCTGCCCAGACTGGAGTGCAGTGGTGCGATCTCAGCTCACTGCAATCTCCACCTCCCAGGTTCAAGTGATCCTCCCTCCTCAACCTCCCGAGTAGCTGGGACTACAGGCATGCACCACCACGCTCAGTTAATTTTTAGATTTTTAGTACAGACAGGGTTCCACCATGTTGGCCAGACTGATCTTGAACTCCTGACCTCAGGTGATCCGCCCACCTGGGCCTCCCCAAGTACAGGTGTGAGCTACCGCCCCGGGCCCTATCACCAATTTTTTGTAGGTGGTGGCACAACTTAAAAAAAACTTTATATTCAACAAAAATAAAGCACTTCTTTTTTTACTTTCCCTTGTCATTAACCAAGCCACCATATCTCTAGAATGTAAACTGACTGCACAATTCTTTCATATTACATGGACATTCTGAAAATATACTAATGCAACTAATGTTTAGATCAATGTATCTTTTACTTACCCATATTTATAAGTCCCTTGAACTTGAGAAATATTCAAATTACTGCTCAAGTTTCTTGCCAGAGCTGTTGGAATAATGGGGATGGGCTTCACAGGTGTGCATTTAAAGTTATTTGCAAGAGTTACTGCTGCCCAATGCAAGTCAAATTCCACACTGTCCAAAGTCTCCCGGGAAGTGATATGAGCTCTTAGGGAAAGCAGCTTACCACAGTCCAAGGAATCTTTGCTACATATATGGCACTGTAGAGCCTGAGAAATCAATATTGAATAATTATTTTACAACTTCAAAACGTGCAAAGTTTATTTTATACTGATACATATACATATATAATATCTTGCACTAATAAAATTAAATGAGTTCTGACTTACATTTCAGTTCTCATTTCTTCCATGTGACCAAAAGATTATGTGAATAATTATATCAAAGCAAGTAAGATTCACTGTCCCAAGCTCCACTACACATTTCCAATGCAAATATCCTAGCAGCACTTCAGTAATATTGGGAAGTCACCCCCAGTAAATACTTACTACATGGAAAAAAATGGACATAAAATAAGTCTTTTTTTTTTTTTTTTGAGGAGTCTGGGTTTTTTGCCTAGGCTGGAGTGCAGTGGTGCAATCTCAGCTCACCACAAACTCCACCTCCCAGTTCAAGCGATTCTCCTGCCTCAGCCTCCCAAGTAGCTGGGATCACAGGTATGTGCCACCACACCCAGCTAATTTTTTGTATTTTTAGTAGAGACGGGGTTTTACCATGTCGGCCAGGTTGGTCTTGAACTCCTCTTGATCAGCCCGCCTCAGCCTCCCAAAGTGCTGGGATTACAGGCGTGAGCCACCGTGCCCGGCCTCATAAAATAATTCTGATTGAGTCTCAGAGAATCTAAAGTCCATTCCTCTTTGATTCCTTTCTTGCTACCACAAACTGTCAAGTTAGTTCTCCCTCTGTATTTGCCCATGCCCACTGTGTCCTTCCTAGTTTCACTGCTATCATTGTACTATAGGTTAATACATCCCTCTGTAACACACACCAGCCCAACTACTACAATGGCTACTCTCTATAACTTCAGTCAGCCTACCCTATCAGATTAACTTATTTCTGATTTGACAGTGTTTCCTTTTCTCAAGAACCTTCAATTACTACATGGCCCATATGACAAAGTTCAAATTCCTAAGGCTGGCAGACAAGGCTCTTTTATCTTGAGAAAGGATCTTGCTCCCACCAAGGCTGGAGTGCCAGGCTCAAGCAATCCACCTGCCTCAGCCTCCCAAAGTGTTGGGATTACAGACACAAGCCACTATGCCCAGGCAAGCCTCTCTATAATCTGACCAAATTAATACTCCAGTCTGACTGCCCACAAATTCAGCAAAAATGTATACCCTGAACACTACCCTAAGTACATCTTGAACTTTCTTATCTTGGTTACACTGCTTCTTCTGAAAGGCTTACCTAGAATTTTTGCCCTCAGAAACACATTTAGTTGGATTTTAGGTTCACAATAATTCAATCAAATTATTGTGAATAATTCTCAAATATGGTTTTACTAAACATAGCATACTAAACATAGTTTGATTCTTGTGTTGAATTAACTATCAAGTTGTCAATGAATCGCACCTTTAAAGCTGAACTGAAGTCATCTACACTGTGAACTATCATTTCTCTTGAACAAAGTTCTTGAACATGAACTTTGCATGGAATCAAAAAGTCTCCAGGAAGAGAAGCAGTAGGGGTTATTTCTAGACATTCAGGTACTTCTCGACCAGGATCAAAGCGATCTACTGTCAATGTCACACCTTCTTCATCTGTAGAACAAAAATAACAACTATTATATAGCATACTGATTAAAAACGTAAAATCAACCCAGCAAGACTACATTAGAGCAAAGCACTTTGTTCATACCAATAGTACACTAAACTCTTAAATACTAAACTAAAATCTTACAGTAAACTAAACTCTTACAAGAGTATACTAAACTCTTACTTGCTTATATATATTCATCCATCTGACCAGATAGTGAAGTCTGTAATTGATGGTTTTACTCATCTTCATATCCTTGGTACACAGCAAAGAAAATTAGCACAAAGCAAATACAATAGTTGACCGAATCAATAAATTCTATTGCAGTCATACAAGTAATTTTTAAAAAGGTTTTCTTGTACTGATGGGGTCTCACTATGTTATGCAAGCTGGTCTTAAACTCCCAGGTTTAAGCAATCCTCCCACTCTAGCCTCCCAACATGCGGGGATTACAGACGTGAGCACTGGTCAATTTTTAAAAGCGTATTACCTTCGTCTACTGTCAGAGAACCAAGTAAAAAGCATGATGAATTTTTTTTATTCTGCTTAGCATGACGATAAGCAAGTCGGATGGTCTTTTTAGTCACTACAAGCTTTGGATTTCTGAAAAACAACAAGTCTTTTATGAATATGGTAGACCTCATATCTTAAAAAAACCTCCTGCCACAAAATGCTGTCTAAATTATAACACACATCTTAAAAAATGTACAGAAAGATCATTGTCAGGAAATCCCAGGGTCAAAGGCAGGGGATAGGGAGGGTCACCTGGAAACTAGAATGGCAATAAACAGACACTGAAACTACAGTTGTTCTCCAGGCATTTTGTTAACTTGATGAACCTCAGGAGGTAGGTCTCCTGTTTTTGTAAGTTGAAACAATCACATCTATTTCTTTACATACTGTATATGGGCTTCAGATATAATTAGCATTACAGTGGTGCCCCCTTATCTCTGGGAGACATGTTCCAGACCCCCAGTGGATGTCTGAAACCGCAGATAGTAACAAATCCTATATATACTATGTTTTTTCCTATACATACATATCTATGATAAAGTTTAAATTATAAATTAGGCACAGTAAGTGATTAACAACAATAATAATATAATAGAATAATTTTAACAGTATACTGTAATAAAAGTTGTGTGAATATAGTCTGTCTCTCAAAATACCTTATTGTACTATACTGCGGGTAACTGAAACCACGGAAAGTGAAACCATGTATAAAGGAGGGAAACTACTGTATTGAATACAAAATATAGTATGATTTAAATGTTTTAAAAAATGTAAAAGGAAAACCAAAATATGAGCCAGGAATAAGATACTATGAAAACAGACCAGGCAAATTTGAATAAAAAAGCCATATGGAACTTAAAGAAATAAAAAATATAATTTGCAAAAATTCAATGAGTTATATAATTAACTGGGGATAGGTACACAAATGTGTATTTTTATTCTATTAACTATGCATATATACTATAAGTATCCTTTCATATATATGGTACACTGCCACATTTAAAAAACCTAAATGAGGGCTGGGCGCGGTGGCACACACCTGTAACCCCAGCACTTTGGGAGGCCGAGGCAGGTATCACCTGAGGTCAGGAGTTCGTGACCAGCCTGACTAACATGGTGAAATCCCATCTCTACTAAATACAAAAAAATTAGCCAGGTATGGTGGCATATGCCTGTAATTCAAGCTACTCGGGAGGCTGAGACAGGAGAATTGCTTGTACCTGGGAGGCGGAGGTTGCAGTGAGCCAACATCATGCCATTGCACTCCAGCCTGGACAACAAGAGCAAAACTCCATCTCAAAAACAAAAACAAAAACAAACAAAAAAACCCAACCAAACTTAAATGAACAGGTTAGACTGCAGCTAAGCACAGCTAAAGAGAAAATAAGTAGACTTGAAAAACAAAGGAAACTACTCAAAATGTACAGAAAGATAACAATAAAAAAAATAAAAACAGGACTAACCATCATTTAGTTGAACTTCCATAAGACTCTCCTGGGCCGGGCGCGGTGGCTCAAGCCTGTAATCCCAGCACTTTGGGAGGCCGAGACGGGCGGATCACGAGGTCAGGAGATCGAGACCATCCTGGCTAACACGGTGAAACCCCGTCTCTACTAAAAACTACAAAAAACTAGCCAGGCGAGGTAGCGGCGCCTGTAGTCCCAGCTACTGGGGAGGCTGAGGCAGGAGAATGGCGCGAACCCGGGAGGCGGAGCTTGCAGTGAGCTGAGATCCGGCCACAGCACTCCAACCTGGGTGACAGAGCGAGACTCCGTCTCAAAAAAAAAAAAAAAAAGACTCTCCCTATTTTTGTCAATGGTACCACCCTTCTCTGCCAACTAGTGTTGAACCTGAATACTTTCTGACTTGTATCTTTCCTTCGTTCCTCTCGTCAATCATCAAATACCACAAACTATTTCTTCAAAACACCTTGTTTCATTCTTTCCTCTTGATCTGAATACTGCTACATTGTTCTAAGTCCTTATAATATATAATAGATGCCATTTATGAAATACTTTCTATTCCAGGCACTGTGACAATTGCTTTACAGAGTCTTATTTAACCCCTAGAAGAGAACTGTGAAACTGGTATTATTATAGTCATTTTATAAAAAAGGAACCTGATCCTTGGCTACCTCAGTAAGAGGTCACATAAATAAGCAGTAGAATCAGGATTTGATTCCCTAGGCAGTCTTCCTCTAGTTATTGCACTTTTTTTTTCTTATTTTGTTTTTTTTACTTTTTATTTTAAGTTTTTATTGAGACAAAGTCTCATTTTGTTGCCCAGGCTGCTTTCAAACTCCTGACTTCAAGCAATCCTCCTGCCTCAACCTCCCGAAGTGCTGGGGCTACAGGTGTGAGCCACCGCGCCCAGCCCAGTTACAGAACCTTAAACCATGACAGTATACACCTGTGTGATTACAGAAAAGCATCTTGAAGCTAGGTTGACTCAAGGCTCTCCCCACCACAATCTATCTTTCTTAGAATACTACTTTTAACAAGTAACTCTTAGGTACAAAACCTCAATAGATCTATTTTCTATTACTTTACACCTGAACTTCTTTCTTGTCTTTCTGTCAAGGTCCTGGAGGTAACCACAAGATTTTATACTCCTTCTAATCTGATCCACTCAAAAATCGGTTCAAGCTTCTCAATGTTCTACAAGGACACCATGCTGATATGATAAAAGACACTTTCAGTTTTTATTATATTTCACCTCTTTTGAATTCCTACAATATGCAGAATTTGCAGAAAACTGGGAAATTAAGATTATCTCTCAAAAGGACAAGGAACAGATGTTAAGAAGCAGCAGAAGGAAGATTTTGCCTGAAGGGAGTAAAGAAAAATTAATAATTGGTCATAGTAATCACCTTTGCCTGACACATCTTTGTATTACTCTTGTTTATACTGGTTTGATGTGAAAAAAAGAAACATGTTATACCTGTAGTAACTGAGATGTAAGTAGATGAAATCTCCAGTTGGCGTTGGGTTCCAAAGTGCACATTTTGATGGAGGAAAGTGGAAAGGTACCATCCTGCTTGAAGGAAACCTTTCAAAAAAACAATTTAAAATTAAAGCACAAGGAATAGCAAACTTGGTAGACATTTGGTAGGAAACAATTAACTATCTTTAAGGAGATGGTATTTTCAGATTACTTTTGTAATCTGCAAAGAGTTTATATATATATATATATATATTTTTTTTTTGAGACGCAGTCTCACTCCATCACCCAGGCTGGAGTACAGTGAGTGGCATGATCTCAGCTCACTGCAACCTCTGCCTCCCAGGTTCAAGCAATTCCCCTGCCTTAGCTTCCTGAGTACCTGGGATTACAGGTATGCGCCACCACACCCAGCTAATTTTTGTATTTTTAGTAGAGACGGGGTTTCACCGTGTTAGCCAGGATGGTCTCGATCTCCTGACCTCGTGATCCGCCCGTCTCAGCCTCCCAAAGTGCTGGGATTACAGGCTTGAGCCACCGCGCCCGGCCTCTTTTTTCTTTTTTTGAAACAGATTCTCGCTCTGTCACCCAGGCTGGAGTGTTGTGGCGCAATCTCGGCTTACTACAATCTCCACCTCCAAGGTTGAAGCGATTCTCTAGCCTCAGCCTCCCAAGTAGCTGGGACTACAAGCGCATATCATCATGCCTGGCTAATTTTTTGTATTTTTAGTAGAGACAGGGTTTCACCGTGTTAGTCAGGATGGTCTCGATCTCCTGACCTCGTGATCTGCCCACTTCACCCTCCCAAAGTGCTGGGATTACAGGGGTGAGCCACCATGCCCAGCCTTTTTTTTTTCAGACAGAATCTCACCCTGTTGCCCAGGCTGGAGTGCAATGGCGTGATCTCAGCTTACTGCAACCTCCGCCTCTGGGTTCAAGTGATCCTCCCACCTCAGCCTCCCGAGTAACTAGGATTACAGGGGTGCGCTACCACATGCAGGTAAGTTTTTGTATCTTTAGTAGAGACGGGGTTTCACCATGTTGGCCAAGCTGGTCTCAAACTCCTGACCTCATGATCCACCGCTTCAGCCTCCCAAAGTGCTGGGATTACAGGCGTAAGCCACCGCGCCTGGCCCAAAATATATTTTTTAAAAAAGAAAACTCACTTGTAACTCTACTACCAGGAGAACAGACACTCAAAATTTGGCTTATTTGTCCTTTTTATCTATGCATATGTAAATTTATATATACACAAGCTTTTAAAAAAGAACAAGACAATCCTATAAAGTCCCTTTTAAGTAACAGAAAAATGAGTATAAATCATAAATTTACATTTAAATTTAAACTAAAATCTTTTCTTTTCTTTTTTTTTTTTTTTAAGAGCAGGGCCTTGCTCTGCTGGAGTGCAGGGACACAATCATAGCTCACTGCAGCCTTAAACTCCTGGGCTCAAGGGAGCCTTTCGAGCAGCTAGGACCACAAATGTGCACCACCACGTGAGGTTTACTTCTGTATTTTCTGTAGACACAGGGTCCCACTATGTTCCCCAGACTGGTCTTGAACGCATGGTTTCAAGCAACCTTCCCACCTTGGCCTCCCAAAACACTGGGATTATAGGCATGAGCCATGGCTCCTGGATTAAAATCTGTCTTTCTGAACTAATTTCAGATAATTGCTAGACAATACCCAATAGTTATGAAAAGCAAAAAACCTTAATAGATTCTTAATTATTTTCCAGTGTTTCCAAATTTGGTATTTTGGAATAACAAAATACTGCACAAGTTTAATTATTGAAGCATCAAAAGGACATAATTATAAATAATTCCTCAACAAAGATGTCAGGGGCAGTGTAAAGCAAGGTTTCAATATTAAATCATATAGGGCACCATAAAAAACTTTTTATTTTACATGAGTGAATAATACAGGAAAACCACAATAAGAAAAAGACCACTAATGGGGCCGGGCCCGGTTGCTCACACCTATAATGTCAGCACTTTGGGAGGCCAAGGCGGTTGGATCACTTGAGGCCAGGAGTTCGAGACCAGCCTGCCCAACAGGGGGAAACCAGTATGGGAGACAAAGTGAGACTCTGTCTCCAAAAAATAAAAAATTAAAAATTAAAAAATAATAACTAAGTGTACAGTTGGATTGTGTGTAACACAAAAGATAAATGCTTAAGGGGATGGATACCCTATTTTCCATATGTGATTTTTACACATTGCATGCCTTATAAAAATATGTCATATATCCCATAAATACATATACCACATACCCACAAAAATTTAAATTTTTAAAATTAGAAACAAAATATACTGAACTTGTTACACAACTACCCTTCTAAGAAGAGAATTTGAGAAAATTTTTCTGTCTACACGGGGTTTCCCATGTTGCCCAGGCTGATTTTGAACTCCTGAGCTCAAGCGATCTGCCCACCTCAGCCTCCCAAAGTGCTGGGATTACAGGCATGAACCACCTGGCCCACTGACAAATTTCTTTTTTTTTTTCTTTTTTTTTGAGACGGAGTCTCGCTCTGTCGCCCAGGCTGGAGTGCAGTGGCGCCATCTCGGCTCACTGCAAGCTCCACCTCCCGGGTTCACACCATTCTCCTGCCTCAGCCTCCCCAGTAGCTGGGACTACAGGTGCCCGCCACCACGCCTGGCTAATTTTTTGTATTTTTTTTAGTAGAGACGGGGTTTCACTGTGTTAGCTAGGATGGTCTCAATCTCCTGACCTCGTGATCCGCCCATCTCGGCCTCCCAAAGTACTGGGATTACAGGCTTGAGCCACCGCGCCGACCAATTTTCAAATAAGAGATGGCAGGGGGGTAGAACACAAGGGCCAAAATTAAAGCAAAAGGAATATGATAGCCTCCTTGGGTCATGTTTCCCATTATGTTCATCAAGAACATCTGGCACAAAGAAAGACATTACAGAGAATAAAGGGGACCCATGAATGTAATTCTAGTTTGGAAGGAAAAAAAATGCACATGTCAGCATTAGTTGTTGTTCCCTAGGGGAAAAAAGAGCAATAAATGATCCAAAGAGCCAAACAATACAAGCTGATTTGCCCAGTCCCCATAGTAACTAGGGACAGAGAAAATTGGGAGACAGGTGGCAAGCTCCTACTTCACATGACAAAGGCTTAGGAACGTCTGAGGAAACTTGGTATACCTAATGTGAAATTATTCCCATCAAGGAATTACTATTTGTAAGAGGGAAAGAACCCAACCCCTTTCGCACTTGTCTAGAAAGTAAACAAACACCAAGGTAATTTTTAGCCTCTTAAGTTCAGGTACTATTTCCTGTCAATAAAGATCTGTGTTATGAAAATAACTGAAGAAGGGGACAGAACTAGTATTTACTGAGTGCCTATTACGTACTAGACCCTTTAGTTTAGTAATCTTATTTAACTCGTCACAATAATCTTCTGTGAGACAGAGATTACCATCCTCATTTTACAGATGAGGAACTGAGACAAAGTGAGACTCTGTCTCCAAAAAATAAAAAATAAAAAATAAAAAAATAATAATTAAGTGTACAGTTGGATTGTCTGTAACACAAAAGATAAATGCTTAAGGGGATGGATACCCTATTTTCCATATATGATTATTACACATTGCATGCCTTATAAAAATATGTCATATATCCCAATATACTCAAGTTAATTAACTTGATCAAGGTAACCCACCTAACAAGTGGTAGAGCTGGGATACGAACCCAAAATTTCCTGATTCTAAAGATTATGCTATTTTTTCTCTTCCAATCTACCTTCCCAAGTTATGTGAACAGCTGTAAGGCAAATATTTGTAAAAATACTTCTATACCTGGTATTCATCTGGGGCTGTGCAAGAGGATATATAGGCTCCATGATGTCTGGTGAATGATTTCTTTAATTTCAAATCCTCAGTATCCTAAAGAATTAAAGAGAATATTACTAATGAATGATAAAAACAAAGAAGAAAAATATGATTTAACCACATATTAAAATTACAGGCAAAATTAGATTACTTCTTATATGAAGTGTGACTATAGATTAATAAGATTAAATGCTTGTAGATTCTGCCAATCATTTGCATATGTTACAGTCATCCTGCCAATAAATTCCTGTTAATATTTATTCTAGGCAGCAAAATCTACCAATATATCTATCCCTTAAGGAAAGCTTCGATTCTGCCCCAAAACCTTGGTATCAACTCAGTGAGCTTGGTAGGGCAGGTAGTATTAAATGTATGAGATTTTGATCAAAAGCCTTACAATCCTCATAAAACCATGAAGCAGCAGAAAAGAATGATTTGGGTTAGATATTTATTGGGCCTACAATGAAGTCATTAAAGAATCTTCAGTGGAAAAAAAAAGTACTGCATTCCCACAAACTGACTTGCGTCACTAAAAAATCAGTGTACTTTTTTTCTTTGAGACGCAGTCTCGTTCTGTCATTAGGCTGGAATGCAGCAGCGCAATCTCAGCTCACTGCAACCTCCGCCTCCTGAGTTCAAGTGATTCTCCTGCCTCAGCCTTCTGAGTAGCTGGGACTACAGGTGTGCGCCACCACGCCCAACTAATTTTTTATTTTTAGTAGAGATGGGGTTTCACCATGTTGGCCGGGATGGTCCTGATTTCTTGACCTCATGATCCGCCCACCTCGGCCTCCCAAAGTGCTGGGATTATAGGCGTGAGCCACTGCACCCAGCCCAGTATTCTTTTTTTAACTCCAGATGCTCTCTCTGGGTACTCTCCTCCACTCCTATTGCTTCTACACTCACCTATCTATAGCAAACCTTTAGCTCCACCTCTCTTCTGAGTTTCAAATCCATTTTATTTTTTTGTTTTTTCTTTTGAGACAGGGTCTCACTCTGTAGCCCAGGCTGAAGTAGTACAGTGGTGCAATCTCAGCTCACTGCAACCTCCACCACCTGAGCTCAAGTGATCCTCCCACCTCAGCCCCACGAATAGCTGGGACCACAGGCATTCACCACTGCACCTGGCTAATTTTTTTGTATTTTTTGTAGAGACGGGGTTTTGTCACATTGCCCAGGCTGGTCTCGAACTCTTGGACTAAAGCAATCCATCTGCCTTAGCCTCGAAAAGTGCTGGGATTATAGGCATGAGCCGCCATGCCTGGATGTTTCAAATCCATATTTCTAACTGCCCACTGGATAGTTCCATCTAAGTATTATTGAAGCAAAATACAGACCTCATAGTCCTTTCTTTAGAGTTTAGTATGTCCTATATTCTTTCAAATCTTAAGAGTTCTTTAGGTCCTGCACATTCTGTATTAATTCTAGGAAAAAGAAACTGTCTAAGGCCAGGTGTGGTGGCTCATTCCTGTAATCCCAGCACTCTGGGAGGCCGAGGCAGGTGGATCACCTGAGATCAGGAGTTCGAAACTAGCCTGGCCAACATGGTGAAACCCCTTCTCTACTAAAAACACAAAAATTAGCCGGGCATGGTAGTGCACACCTGTAATCCCAGCTAGCCAGGAGGCTGGGGCAGGAGAATCGTCTGAACCTGGGAGGCAGAGGTTGCAGTGAGCCGCGATTGTCCCACTGCACTCCAGCCTCGGCAAGAGAGTGAGCCTCTGTCTCACTCTGTGTGAAGCAAGATAAAGGAGAAAAGGATAATTAATCCAGGTCCAAAGATTATTTAGAAGATACTTTTTAGATAAAGTCAGAGGCTGAAAATCCTATTGAAAGTGCTCTTGTACCTTGTTCAAGGCAGAGAAAAATGTGTTCTTAATAAAGTTGACTAGGCCGGGCACGGTGGCTCATGCCTGTAATCCCAACACTTTGGGAGGCCGAAGCAGGTAGATCATGAGGTCAGGAGATTGAGACTATCCTGGCTAACATAGTGAAACCCTGTCTCTACTAAAAATACAAAAAATTAGCGAGGCGTGGTGGCGGGCACCTGTAGTCCCAGCTACTCGGGAGGCTGAGGCAGAAGAATGGCGTGAACCCAGGAGGCGGAGCTTGCAGTGAGTGGAGATTGCACCACTGCACTCCAGCCTGGGCGACAGAGTGAGACTCCGTCTCAAAAAAAAAAGTTGACTAAAAAGTCCTTCTTAGAAATATCTGGACTTAAAAGGTTTAATGTAGCTTCCATGGAATGCAGGCTTTAAATACTAAAACTCTTCCTTAGTACTTGGTTGTCATGGATAACAGTATTCACGTGGATAACTGTAACTCTACGAAGTATAAAAAGTGCCAATTTTTTCTTCATTAAACAGAATTATCTTAAAATGTGCTATTTGTGTCTTCTTCCTTTATTCATTGGGGTGAAAAGATGGATGTTGATTTCTCATTTTAAAACAATATACATAAGGTAGTTTCATTGTCAGTGTTGTACAAGCAATTAAAGCTAATGAAACTAAAACCACACAATATCTATACCTAGCAAAACATATTCTCAGGTAAAGGCATCATCGTATACAATAGAAACCTTCAAATCATCCTCACCCCTTCTTCCATACAAATAATCTTTCCATACCCACCAACTCAGTTGCTAACTTCATCAACTCTCATGGTACTTACGGAAAAGTCCCCACAGTGCTGCTAGAAGGGTGTTTCCATATAAATCTGATCAAATTATTCTCCTGCTTTAAAAGTCAATGGCTCATGTCAGGCGCGGTGGCGCATGCCTGTAATCTCAACATTTTGGGAGGCCGAGGTGGGTGGATCACCTGAAGTCAGGAGTTCGAGACCAGCCTGGCCAATATGGTGAATCTCTATCTCTAGTAAAAATACAAAAAACTGCTGAGCGTGGTGGCGTGTGCCCGTAATCCCAGCTACTAGGGAGGCTGAGGCAGGAGAATCGCTTGAACCCGGGGGATGGAGGTTACTGTGAGCCAAGATCACTCCACTTCATTCCAGCCTGGGCCAAAGAGTGAAACTGCGTCTCAAAAATAAAAATAAAAATAAATGTTTTTAAAAAGCTGTTGGTTCTTCTTTATACACAGAATAAAGGATCTTCACAATCCAGCCCCACTCTATTATTCCAATCTTAGCCCCCATCCACTCATCCTACATTCCAGTCAAACTGAACTATTTGCAGTGCCCCGGTTTCAGTATCTGCACAGGCTGCCCCCCTTAACTTGGAATGCCCTGGTAAACTCCCGCCATCCCTCACAATCCAACTCGAATGTCACTTCCTCTGTGAAACCTTCTCCCAGACACCCTGGTGATGGTACTATACTGTCTCTGTACTCACACGCATCGCATTCTCGCACTTTGCGGCTTACACTTCACTTTCAGTAGTCCACGAACTTCAAACATGAACTGATCCCTTTACTACGTAGCAGAGTGTAAGCCAGAAATTGTGAGGAATGCAAGAGGGAGCATTCAAGGTTTCAGGCCTCAAGAAATTTCCACCGTAAAAACAACTTTAAATGGCACGTTATCGACTGCAAACCTCTTTCACATATCTTAGCTCAGATGATACCCAAGGATTTCATGGAATGCTTAATTTCTCCCACTAGCTCCCCTTCTCGTCATCGGCTTCAGGCTCCTGGAGGGCGGAACCCACTACAGGGCTTTGAATGTTCCCACCAACCTTCCCCGGGCCCCGCTGCCGCCCCTCAAGGGGGAACCAGGAGCACAAAGCTCCACTTACCGCAACTTCCGCGGAGCTGAGGTCTGTTTGCAAGGTAGAAGCAGGAGCCGGCTCCAGGGAGCGCCACCGCCTCACCACCACCAACTCCGGCCCCGCCTCTGGGACGTTGGGGTCGCGGGAACCGAGGCGGCAAACACAGGCTCGCGAAACCGAAGGCCGCGCCACGCCTGCTGACTGGTCAGAAACCCCGCCAGTCAGGGAGCGCGGGTGGTGCTAGAGCGCCGCGCACGGTCGCCGTTACGTACTGGCGTACCAACCAATCAACGCCCCGCGCTGGTTCTGCGCTCGACCAATCCCAAGTCTTCTTGGAGAACTGCGGGCGCCACCGGCGCTCCGGGATCAGGGTTCCGAGGATTTAAACCTTTCATTTCGTCAACGGTTAAGTTCCGGGGCGGGGTAGGCTTTCCGCTAGCGCAGTGGAAAGCCCAGGTAGGTAGACGGAGGAGCGAGTGGCAGATCAAGCCGGAAGTGCTCTATAAGACGGTCATCGGTCGGCTACTGGAAGCGGACACCTGAAGAACAGTTTCCAAACTATTTACCCGAAAGCACAAAAGACAAATTTAGAGTTCTTCCAGTTTCTTACTTTTTAATTTTTATTCTAAAATTTACATTTTAATTTTTCCTTTTTCTGATCACTTATCCTCAAGTTCTAGATTTCTTCCAGTTTATTTCCTAGGAAGCCATCTGTGTTAGTGATATTATTTATTTATTGATTTATTTGTTTATTGAGGTGGAATCTCACTCTGTCGCTCAGGCTGGAGTGCGATGGCGCAATCTCGGCTCACCGCAACCTCCCCTTCTCAAGTTCAAGCCATTCTCCTGTCTCAGGCTTCCAAGCAGCTGAGATTAAAGGCGTCTACCACCCACCACCATGCCCGGCTAATTTTTGTATTTTTTAGTAGAGACGGGGTTTCACCACGTTGGCTAGGCTGGTCTTGAACTCCTGGACCTC
>NW_012120487.1:214849-216731 GCF_000951035.1 Colobus angolensis palliatus
ATCGTGCCATTGTACTCCAGCCTGGGCAACAAGAGCAAAACTCCGTCTCAAAAAAAAAAAAAAAGGCACTTTAGGCCAGGGGCGGTGGCTCATGCCTGTAATCCCAGCACTTGGGGAAGCTGAGGCAGGTGAATTACTTGAGGTCAGGAGTTCAAGACCAGCCTGGCCAACGGGGAAACCCCATCTCTACCAAAAAATATAAAAATCAGCCAGGTGTGGTGGCCTGTAGTCCCAGCTACTTGGGAGGCTGAGGTGGGAGAATTGGTTGAACCTGGGAGGCAGATGTTGCAGTGGGGCGAGATCATACCACTGCACTCCAGCCTGGGCGACAGAGTGAGATTCCATCACAAGAAAAAAGCAGGGGGCACTTTATCTCCGTGGTCTTCCTCCCATTAACCTACACCTTGTATTATCCTGAGAAAGACAAATTCCAATAGTGACAAATCCTGTAAAATGCCTGACCTGTACTCCTCAAAACTGTTAAACTCATCAAAAACAAGGAAATCCTGAGAAACTGCCAGAGTCAAGAGAAGCTTAAAGAGATATGACAACTAAATGTAACATGATACCATGGATGGGATCACGGACCGAAGAAACCTCATTAGGTAAAAACTAAGAAAGTCTAAATATAGACTTTAGTTAATAATAATGTACCAATATTTGTTCAAATATTGTAACAAATGTACCTAACATACTAATATAAGATGTTAATAATATGAAAAACTGAGTGTAGGGTATCGAACTTCTGTACCATGTTCTCAATTTTTCTATAAATATAAAACTTCTAAAAAAATAAAATATTGCCCGGTACACTCGCTTGCACCTGCAGTCCCAACACTTTGGGAAGCTGAAGTGGGAGGATTGCCTGAGCCCAGAAGATCAAGGCCAGCTTGGGAAACATAGTGAGAACCCATCTCTGTTCATTATAAAATATAAAATACTTTTTAAAAGCAAACAAAAAATTATTCTCCAGTAAGAGACAATAGCCAAAAAAAAGTGTTTAAGAGGCAATTTTTTTTTTAAACGGAATCTCGCTCTGTCGCCCAGGCTGGAGTGCAGTGGCTCAACCTCAGCTCACTGCAACCTCCGCCTCCCGGGTTCAAGCAATTCTCCCTGCCTCAGCCTCCCAAGTAGCTGGGATTACAGGTGCCTGCCACCACGCCTGGCTAATTTTTGTATTTTCAGTAGAGACAGGGTTTCAGGATGTTGGCCAGGCTGGTCTCGAACTCCTAACCTCAGGTGATCCGCCCACCTCGGCCCCCCAAAGTGCTGGGATTACAGGTGTGAGCCACCGTGCCTGACTGAGGCAAATTCTTAGGGGTAAAAAAATTAAGTAGAGTCTATTACAAAGAAAAAAGGAAAGTACAAGGAGAGAGCTGAGGCATATGCTAATCTTTTGAACAACTAAAATAGCATGTCTTCCTTTTTGCTTAGTAATAACTCACATACCAATGAGATTTCAATTAAACATTTTATTAACACGGGATTTTTTTTTTATGGAGTCTCGCTCTGTCTCCCAGGCTGGAGTGCAGTGGTACGATCTCGGTTCAAGCGATTCTCCCTGCCTCAGCCTCGCAAGTAGCTGGGATTATAGGCACCTGCCACCACACCCAGCTAATTTTTGAATTTTTAGTAGAGACGGGTTTTTACCATATTGGCCAGGCTGGTCTTGAACTCCTGACCTTGTAATCCATCTGCCTCGGCCTCCCAAAGTGCTGGGATCACCTGAGGTCCGGAGTTTGAGACCAGCCTGGCCAACACGGTGAAATCCTGTCTCTACTAAATATACACAAAAATTAGCCAGGCGTGGTGGCAGGCACCTGTAGTCCCAGCTATTCGGAAGGCTGAAGCAGGAGAATCTCTTGAACCGGGAGGGGAGGTT
>NW_012120487.1:217401-227777 GCF_000951035.1 Colobus angolensis palliatus
GGGGTTTCACCATGTTGGTCAGGCTGGTCTCAAACTCCTGACCTCAGATGATCCACCTGCCTTGGCCTCCCAAAGTGCTGGGATTACAGGCGTGAGCCACACTGCACCTGGCCATTTATGTATCATTTCAAGACACTGTGGAATTGCTACTACTTTTGGTCCTTACAGAGAAAAGCTACTGGTTTTATTTTTTAAATTTCCAAGTTGTTTAGTTTGCTTCACAGATAACCATTTCCAGTGTGTCATTTTTTTAAGTATAAATTTGTTGCATAAACAATGTTATAATAAGAAAAAAATTATAAAAGGAAAAATTCATCCAGAATTCTATATTCTAACTGCTGTAGACTGAGTATTTGTATTCCCCACAAAATTCATATGTTGAAATCCTAACCCCTAATATGATAGTAAGTAGGGGGAGCCTTTGGGAGTTGATGAAGTCATGATGGCAGAGCCTTCATGAATGGGATTAGTACCTTATAAAAGAAACCTCCAGAGAGCTCCCTTGCTCCTTTCTGCCCTGTGAAGTCACACGGAGAAAATGGCTGTCTATGAACCAAGATAGCAGGCCCTCCCTAGGTACCAAATATGCCAGGTCCTTGATCTCTAACTTCCTAGCTTCGAGAGCTGTGAAAAATAAATTTCTGCTGTTTATAAGCTACCTGTTTATGGTATTCTGTTATAGCAACCTAAAGACATCAATTGTTTTTCCTTATTCCTTTTCAGTCCCTGTCCACGTGACATAGTCTTTATGATTAGACCAAGTAAATTTTCAGTGCTATAAACCCTGATGGTGCCTGATAACAGACTGGCTGTGGGGATTAAAGAACTATTGTTATCACCAGGAACAGGGAAGTTGGAATCGGTTATTTCTCCTCTTCCTGGTTCTGTTACTTATTACTGTACTAAGTTTCTCCAAACACCCAACTTTCCCTTTCTTAACTTACACTTTCAAGCTAAATTGTACTACTGATTTTTAAAAACAACTACAGGTTTGCTTTTAAGAAACATATTTCTATGTCTATTTTTTTTAAAAGACAGGGTCTCTGTCACCCAGGTGGGAGTGCAGTGGCAAGATCTCAGCTCACTGCAGCTTCAACCTCCTGGGCTCAAGTGATCCTCTCACTTCAGCCCCCTCTCCACCCCAAGTAGCTGGGACTACAGGCATGCGCCACCACACCAGGCTAATTTTTGTGTTTTTTGTAGAGATGGGGTTTCACCATGTTGCCCAAGCTGGTCTCAAACTCCTGAGTTCAGGAGATCTACCTGCCTTGGCCTCCCAAGGAGTGCTGGGATTACAGGCATGAGCCACTGCACCCAGCCTTAAGAAACATATTTTTAAAGAAGATTGGTAATCTGTCAACTTATGCAAAATTCCTTTTAGACACTTAAAAATCTTAGGAGAGGCAACAATTACAATTTATGTCTCAAGTTACATTGACTTATTTTACTTATTTTTTAAAGCTTGGATTATTTGGAATGAATACTGGAATGATCAAATATCACATACTGGTAAATTCTCTAAAAGTATTTACTAAACTGAGCTAATGTACCATCATCCTGATTTTGCAGACAAAGAAACTGCAGGTATAACCAACCTACCTAAGCGCTTGCGAAGTTAGCAAAGATGTTGCAAATTTAGCTAAAGACAGTCAGTCTCCCTTCACTGGTCTGCCTGCAGTTCTGCAGTATGAAGCTAAGCTCAGCTGAGAAAGTCACTCCCAGGAGAGCAGTCATATTGTCTGCTGCCAGATCTGTCACATCACTTTTTTTTTTTTTGAGATGGGCCGGGCGCACTGGCTCAGAGATGGAGTCTCACTCTGTCACCCAGGCTGGAGAGCAGTGGCACGATCTCGTCTCGCTACAACCTCCACATCCCACGTTTAAGTGATTCTCCTGTCTCAGCCTCCCAAGTGGCTGAGATTACAGGTGTGTACCACCACTCCCAGTTAATGTTTGTATTTTTAGTAAAGACGGGGTTTCACCGTGTTGGCCAGGCTGGTCTTGAACTCCTGACCTAAGGTGATCCAACCACCTCGGCCTCCCAAAGTGATGTGATGTGAGCCGGGCGCGGTGGCTCACGCCTGTAATCCCAGCACTTTGGCAGGCCGAGGCAGGTGGATCACGAGGTCAGGAGTTCAAGACCAGCCTGGCAAGCATGGTGAAACCCTGTCTCTGCAAAAAAAATACAAAAATTAGCCAGGCATCGTGGCATGTGCCTGTAATCTCAGCTACTTAGGAGGCTGAGGCAGGAGAATTGCTTGAACCCAGGAGGCGGAGGTTGCAGTGAGCCGAGATCATGCCACTGCACTCCAGTCTGGGCGACAGAGCCAGATTCTGTCTCAATCAATCAATCAATCAATTTTTCAAAAGAGATGGGGTCTCACCATTTTGCCCAGGCTTGTCTTGAACACCTGGGCTCAAGTGATCCTCCTGCCTTGGCCTCCTAAAGTGCTGGGATTACCGACATGAGCCAACATGCCCAACTTTTTTCTTTCTTTTTTTTTTTTTTGAGACAAGGTCTCTTTCTGTCAACCATGCTGGAGCGGCATGATCACAGCTCACTGCAGCCTCAGCCTCCTGGGCTCAAGCAATCCTCCCGCTTCAGCTTCCTGAGTAGCTGGGATCACAGGCACAGGCTACCACATCTGTCTAACTTTTCTAATTTTTTGTAAAGACCGGGTCTCACTAGGTTGCCCAGGCTCAAGCTGAATTCTGAAACATGAATATAACATAGGCAGCAAAGGGGAGTAGTCAAGGCTGGGAAAATGAAAGTATGGGAACAGATATCTATCTCTAAGAGGCAATTATGATAAATAAGATTGATGAATGGTGACAAAGCCTATATCCTAATCCCCTACAAAGGGCACTAGGAACATAGATATACCCTGGGAATAGTATGCAGGTACTGAATGTATGTGAAAAGACCTAATGTACTCCACGATAAACACCTACAGGTAAGGGTGGGTTTTAAGGATAGCTCTTGCTATACATCTTTCTGAGATCAGTCTTCTGGTCTGTAACACAACATATTTTGACGGGATTTTTGTGAGTATGGAACTTTTCATGGAGTCAGTGTTGTATAGAAATGCACATTTTAAAGTCATACATGCTGAATTTGAATTTGACTTTGTCATCTATTTGCCTTGTGGGTTTTTTTTGTTGGTGGTGTTTCTGTTTTGTTTTGTTTTGTTTTTGTTTTTGTTTGTTTTCGTTTGAGATAGAGTTTCACTCTTGATGCCCAGGCTGAAGTGTAATGGCGTGATCTTGGCTCACTGCAACCTCCACCTCCCAGGTTCAGGTGGTTCTCCTGCCTTAGCCTCCTGAGTAGCTGGGATTACAGGCACCCAGCACCACACCTGGCTAATTTTGTATTTTTAGTAAAGACGAGATTTCTCCAAGTTGGTCAGGCTGGTCTCAAACTCCCGACCTCAGGTGATCCGCCCGCTTCAGCCTCCCAAAGTGCTGGGATTACAGGCGTGAGCCACCGTGCCCAGCATTGCCTTGTGGTCTTGAGCAAAGTACTTCTACTTCCTGGCTCTATTTCTCCATCTGTAAAATGATAGTACTAACTTCACAGCATTATAAGAATTTCATAGGCAAGGCAAGGCTGATATTTAGCTAATACCCAACTGGAAAGGCTGTATTAGTGATTAAAATATTGAAACACACTGGGCGCGGTGGCTCATGCCTGAAATCCCAGCACTTTAGGAGGCTGAGCTGGGTGGGTCACTTGAGCCCATGAGTTTGAGACCAGCCTGGGCAACATGGCAAAATCCTGTCTCTACAAAGAATAGAAAAATAAGCAAGGCATGGTGGTACACACCTGTAGTCCCAACTACTCAGGAGGTCAAGGCTAAAGTGAGCTGTGATGTGCCACTACACTCTATCCTGGGCAACAGAGACCCTGTTTCAAAAATAAACAACAAAAATATTGAAACATTTACATACGAGTTGGCATATAGCTACTTCCCTAAGCACTTCCAGTGTCCTCTAACTCTCCCCTGGGACACACTGGACCTCCTCACAATCTAGCAATTAGAATATATCTGAGGCCAGGTGTGATAGCTCACGCCTGTAATTCCAGCACTTTGTGAGGCCGAGGAGGGCAGATCACTTGAGGTCAGGAGTTCAAGACCAGCCTCACCAACATGGCAAAACCTTGTCTCTACTAAAAATGCAAAATTAGCCAGGTGTGGTGGCGCATGCCTGTAATCCTAGCTACTCAGGAGGCTGAGGCAGGAGAATTGCTTGAACCCAGGAGGTGGAGGTTGCAGTGAGCCAAGACTGCGCATTGCACTCCAGGCTGGGCAACAAGAGTGAAAGTACGTCTCCAAAAACAAAACAAAACAAAACAAAAGGTGGCACAGAAATCTTCATAGGTATTCTGATTGATTTATTTTAAAAGTTGGAATATTATCCAAAAAATGCCTGGCACATAGACTTTTTTTTTCTGAGATGGAGTCTCACTCTGTGGCCCAGGCTGGAGTGCAGTGGTGTGATCTCGGCTCACTGCAACTCCACCTCCCAGGTTCAAGTGATTCTCCTGCCTCAGCCTCCCAAGCAGCTGGGATTATAGGCACCTGCCACTATGTCCAGCTAATTTGTATTTTAGTAGAGATGGGGTTTCATCATGTTGGCCAAGCTGGTCTCAAACTCCTGAGGTCAGGTGATCCACCCGTCTGGGCCTCCCAAAGTGCTGGGATTACAGGCGTGAGCCACCATAGTAGACATTTAATAGATATAATCAAATTTATTTAGCCTATAGATTCAGTCTATAGATATAGTTAGGAAATGCCCCTTTACCGGGTGACATACACTTATTCTATATATATTTATTGGGGCATACTATTATTGCATATCTGGTGGTTTACCCCGGGTGGAATTCAATGCTTCTCTGCCACCTCCAAGGAGCAATAATATATGGCTGAGACAAAATGGATTCCGTGGAGACAAATTAGGATCAAGATGCTAAGCGGTACACCTTTCACTGTGGACAAGCAGCAGGGTTGAATTTTCAAGCATCAGTGTAGTATTGTGTCTTTTATTAATTCCATGTCCTCGGCTTGGCTCCATGTGACTGCCAGTGTGATAAAAGAGGCCCAAAGCTACTTGGAGAGCCTAACTTCTTTGGCTTATTTCTCTTTTTGAGTGCTCCTGTTGATCTGGTCTAGCTTGCCAGGGAGGAGTCTAAGAGAAGGAAGGTCATCTAGGCCTGTCTTGATTATACAAGAGTTTTCTCTAAGCTCTGTAAAATCCATCTCAGCTTACTAAATCTAAGGTTCCATAGAGGGCTTTTGGACCCTGTAGCAACTTTAAAACATGGCACCAAAATTCTCTGACACTTCTTTTATTGAGAAGTAGGGCCTATGTACCCTCTCCTTGAATCTGGGCTGTGTGTGTGGTTGACTGAAAGAATATGGTGAAAGAAGAGGTGCTGTGGCAGTTTCTAAACCCAGGTTTTAAAAACTGGCAGTCTCTCCTCCCCATCTCCTGGAATGTTTACTCTTGAAGAGTAACATTCAGCCATCATGCTATAAAAAGAAACCTAAGCAACTTGTGGTAAACTCCATGGTCTTTAGGGAAAGAGGGTTTCCACAATGTTAGGGGGAGCCAAGTAAAATTTAAATAGTGTATTTTCCAGCTTCCCGTCTTTACACCAAAATTAAGTATTGACACTCACAAGAGGGAAAAAAAAACATCCTCTGTCAGCCATGTGAATGAGCCTTCTTGGATATGGATTCTCCAGCCCTCAGCTGAGCTGCCCCAGCTGATGCCATGTGGGATGAAGATGAGCTGTCCTCACTGAGCCCAGCCCAATTTTCAGGTCATAAGGAAAATAAATGTTTCTTGTTTTGGCCGGGCACTGTGGCTCATGCCTGTAATCTCAGCACTTGGGAAGCTGGGGCAGGTGGATCACTTGAGGTCAGGAGTTTGAGACCAGCCTGGCCAACATGGTGAAACCCCGTCTCTATTAAAAATACAAAAATAAGATAGGCATGGTGGCAGGTGCCTGTAATCCCAGCTACCCAGGAGGCTGAGGCAGGAGAATTGCTTGAACCTGGGAGGTGGAAGTTGCAGTGAGCTGAGATTGTGCCACTGCAATTCCAGCCCAGGAGACAGAGCAAGACTCCGTCTCAATAATAACAACAAAAAGGCAGGGCTTGGTGGCTCATGCCTGTAATCCCAGCACTTTGCGAGGCCAAGGCAGGCGGATGACCTGAGGTCGGGAGTTTGAGACCAGTCTGATTAACATGGAGAAAGCCTGTCTCTACTAAAAATACAAAAAAATTAGCCAGGAGTGGTGGTGTATGCCTGTAATCCCAGCTACTTGGGAGGTTAAGGCAAGAGAATTGCTTGAACCCGGAAGGCAGAGGTTGTGGTAAGCCGAGATTGTGCCATTGCACTTCAGCCTGGGCAACAAGAGTGAAACTCTGTCTCAAAACAAACAAACAAACAAAAAAAGTATGTTTCTTGTTTTAAGCCATTGTTTTGGGAATGGCTGTTTTTTGTAGCAATAGATAACTGGAACAAACTCAGAGGGCCAACTAGTCAGTCTTGCTCTGTAGCTCAGGCTAGAGTGCAATGGTGCAATCTTGGCTCACTGCAAGCTCTGCCTCCCGAGCTCACACCATTCTCCTGCCTCAGCCTCCCGAGTAGCTGGGACTACAGGCACGTGCCACCATGCCCGGCTAATTTTTTTTGTATTTTCAGTAGAGATGGGGTTTCACCGTGTTAGCCAGGATGGTCTTTATTTCTGGACCTCGTGATCCACCCACCTCAGCCTCCCAAAATGCTGAGATTACAGGTGTGAACCACCGCACCCAGCCCATAAAGTGTTTTTTTGCCTCACCTTGTCATTCCTAGAAATGATTCCCTGGAAAACCCTTGGCAGGGATGGGTGTCTGGGTTTCAATCTTTAGAAATCTTTCCACACTAATATTTTCCTTAGTTGCCTAACTGGCAGAAGGAGACAGGCAAGGAACAGGACATTAAGTACCCAACCACCTGTGGTCATAATTATCCAGAAAGATTTTTTTCTCTGTGAAAAAAAAATCACTACATACTGCTTGAAGTAGGCATACAAGGAAGTTTCAGACCCAAACCCCTGTGTAGAATCCATAGTTCTGGTGTTCCATCATGGAAACAACAAAGATTGTCTTTTTGTCTCTGTCCTAAGGCTTTCACTAAAAGTATGCCAATAGCTCCCTAGCCCTTTTTCTCACAGACACCATATCCTTAAGATCTTTTAACTCTAACTGTGTGAACAAAGGAAAAGAAGGCACATTTGTTTTGATATGGCTTTTTTCATACTCCTGCTACCCATTCCCAATATGACCAATTGTCCTTGTTCTTGGCTGCCCATGTCCTAGCTCCTCCTCTCCAGAAGCTGAAGGGTTTGGAGCCTTCTTCTTTTTTTTGAGACAGCGTCTCGCTCTGTCACCATGCTGGAGTGCAGTGGTGCGATCTCAGCTCACTGCCACCTCCGCCTCCCGATCTCGGCTCACTGCAACCTCCGCCTCCTGAGTTCAAGCGATTCTCCTGCCTCAGCCTCCCAAGTAGCTGGGATTACAGGCGCACACCACCACACCCAGCTAATTTTGTATTTTTAGTAGAAACAGGGTTTCACCATGTTAACCAGGCTGGTTTCGAACTTCCAACCTCAGGTGATCTGCCCGCCTCAGCCTCCCAAAGTGCTGGGATTACAGGCATGAGCCACAGCACCCAGCCATGTTTTTTAAATGTGAAAATTCACATATCTAAACGTGGGTCCCTGTTTTTGTATAGCCTTCAAGCTCAAAATAATTTTCACATTTTAAAATGGATTTTAAAAACAAAAGAAATAATATTTTGGGACACACGCAAATTATATAAATTCAAATTTCAGTATCCATAGAAAAATGTTTTCTTTTTGTTTTGAGACAGGGTCTGGCTCTGTTGCCCAGGCTAGAATGCAGTAGCACGATCTTGGCTCACTGGAGTTTGTACCTCCTGGGCTCAAGGGCTCCTCCCACCTCAGCCTTCACCTCCTGGGCTCAAGAGATCCTCCCACCTAATCCTCCACCTCAGTCTCCCATCTCAGCCTTCCGAGCAGCTGGGACTACAGGTGCACACCACCACCTGTAGTGTAGTGTAGGCCTGGTTGGGCATGGTGGCTCATGCCTGTAATCCCAGCACTTAGGGAGGCTGAGGCAGGAGGATCGCTTGAGCCCAGGAGTTCAAGACCAGCCTGGACAACATGGTAAAACCCCGTCTCTACTAAAAATACAAAAATTAACCAGGTGTGGTGGCAGGTGCCTATAATCCTAGCTACTTGGGAGGCTGAGGCACAAGAATCACTTGAACCTGGGAGGTGGAGGTTGCAGTGAGCCAAGATCACAGCACTGCACTCCAGCTTGGGCAAAAGAGTGAGACTCTCCATCCCCCCAAAAAAAGTATTTTTTTCCAGCTGTGATAATCCAAAATATCCCATTTTCCTTTCTATGGTAGGAAGGAAAAGGTAGAAGTTGTGGAGAGGAAACAGGTAAAAATTAAAGGGAGAACGGAAAAGAAGGGCAAACAAAGGCAAGTAGGTGAGGAGAAGGACAGGAAAAGAGACAGGGAGAAGGGAGGGACTTATAAATGGGAAAAGAAGGGAAGGAAGGATGGGAATAAGTAAAAACAACAACAAAAAAAAAGCAAGGAGAGACAGTGGAGATGGTGAAGAGTCAGAACCGCTGAGTGAGCTAAGAAAGGAGCACCAAAAGAAAAAGGAGAATGGGGGTGGTCAGACAGAAGGCTGTACCACCATCTTCCTCTCCTGTTTGCTTTCATTTACTAACGTTCTGGTCACTTTGCTCTCAACAGCTTAGTTCCTTTCCCATAGTCTCTGTTCACTCCAGTACTACCTGACTTGAATTTGTACCTGTACGACAAATCTAATACCCTGGACTCTTAGTTCTATAAACAGGGCATGCATTCTGCCTCAGCCTTCCATTCCCACGGTCGCACCCTGGACCTTGGCATCATCAGAAACTCACAAGTTGGGACATTTCAATTCCAAATATCCCACTCAGACCAGCAGCATCTATACTGCCAGCGCACTTGCTCATATAACCCACTGCAACCTTTCTTGGGTCAATGCTCTAAGACCTTGGTCCCTTTCCCCACCACCCTCCAGCCCCTCCACTACTAGGCTTCATGTGCCATTATTTGCTTTCCTGTAAGGTTTTGATTCTACAGACAGCATCATAAACATTATCTTGCAAACACTCTCATCACTTGGCCCTCTCTCTCTGTCGTACTTGCCAGGAAAAACCCCAACCCTCAATAAATGCAACAAGCTGCCTTCTCTGCCTGTGCCTGAAATGGCCAAACATCTCCAATTATTTTAAATCCATTACCTCAAATGAGCTCTTAACGTTGGCCAGAAGGCCTTTTAAAGGCCTGTATTCACAAAGGCTGGGTTCTTGAACTTCTCCTTTTCTTCTCTCCCTTAAGATTTTTCCCTAATGAAGGGGGCAGGCGAACGGAGTTGAAGGGCTTCCACTGCAGTTAGAATACAGCCCAAATTCCTTTCCATAACCAAAAGTCCTGATCTGCCACCGACCTCACTTTCTCAACTTTTCACCTTCCATTCTCCCCTCATTTAACTCAGCCCTGGTCTCACTGTCACTGCCTTTTTTTCTTTTTTTTTTTTTTGAAGCAGTCTCACTGTCACCTAGTGCAGTGGTGCGATCACAGGCACGGGTCACGGAGCCCGGCTTTTAAATTTTTGGTCGAGGCAGGGTCTCGTCATTTTGTCCAGGCTGGTCTCGAACTCCTGGGCTCAAGCGATCCTCCTGCCTCAGCCGCCCAAAGTGCTGGGATTACAGGAGTGAGCCACCGCGCCCAGCCAGGCCTTCCTTCAGTTGCTCTAATATGCGAAGCCAACTTAGATTTTTTGCACATGCTTTTCTCTGTGGGACACTCTATCCCGGTGTTTGCCTGGTTTCGCTCTTTTCTATCCTTTTGTCTCGGCTTGAATGTCACCTCTTCTGAAGCCTTCTCTGGCGACCCTGGCCATCTTATGTCCTACTTGTTATTTCTTCAAAATCGTACTGCCGTTTGTATGTACTGGTGTTTACTCATTCACACCGGCTACCTCCGCGTACCTCACTGGCTGGAATGGAAACTCCTTGCGAGCAGAGACAATGGGTTTTGCTCTCCCGCGGATCACGTCCCAGCCTCCAGGTCAGCACCAGACACTTGGGGGCGCAGGATAAAATATCTGCGGTCAGAAAGCGCTAATAACCACCTAAGGGGTGGAGGAAAGCTGGCGCGAACTGCAAGAGTGTCTCCGAGACGCAGCCGCCGCGCGAAGCTCCTCCCCTTCCGACCGCGCCGCGGACGCCTGGGCG
>NW_012120487.1:228042-230643 GCF_000951035.1 Colobus angolensis palliatus
CGAGGGCCGCCGGCGCGTGGCATGCCGAGACTCGTAGTCCGCGCCCGCCCGCCTTGGGGGGCGCCGTTTGGGGTCGCTTTGTTCCTGCGCCCCTTCTTTTCTTACATTTTGGGGACCAGATTCGTCTCTACAGTGGGCTGGGAGAGGGATCCCGGAGGCCAACCTTTGGGGGTCCCCCAGCGCGCAGAGGTTAGCGCGTAGCTGATCGTGTGGTGGGTGAAGGCAGCAGGAGCGCGGATCTGGGTTAGAGGCCGTGTGCGCCCGCAGTTGCCGGAAGGGGAGACCTATTTTTCTTCTCCGTGCCTTTCTTCTGGTTCTCTAAACTCCGCACTGTCACCTAACCTGTCTTTACCGTAGAAAGGAGCCCCGTGGGGCGGGGTGTTATTTTAGGCGTGCTGTGGGCTGCGGCTGGCACTCTCGAGCCCAGTCCCCGCAAACTTTAGGGCGGGGCCAGCCCTGAGGCTCGGTCCGGGACGGGGATGGGGAAAGCCGAGAGTGCAATTCTGAGATCAAGCTTAAACCTTTGGCCCTGCTGCCAGCTCACGCTCGGCCCTCGGTCACTTCCTCTCTCCCAGCCTCATTTAGCCCTTGTAATACAGTAAAAAGAGTCTCTGAACCCAGATTTTCTCAGGATATAAAACACCTGCCAACTGTAAAATCCTGTTACTTTTTTTTCTTTTGCTTTAAGACAGGTTACCAGTTCAATTCTTTTAACAATTTTTGGGCCTGATATATGGTTGGTTAGCTGCACTGACACTGTGAAAAAAAAAGCCTTCTTGGACAATCTGGGGAATGCTTGGAAAAGAAGGAAAACAACATATCTAGGAACAGAAGAGGCGACCATTGGTGGCCTCTAGTGAAATCGCCCTGAAACTCTGTAACCAACAAAAGTTTTTTTGACCTAGAACTTCTAATTTTCTCCTCTTCTAGGATATGGCCAATATTAGCATTGGGCTTTTGCTTCTCTCCTTATATTTTCATAACAATCAACTCCTGTCCTGTATTTTATTCCCTAAATAGCCTCCAGAGAAAGTTAGATGA
Source organism: Colobus angolensis palliatus (assembly GCF_000951035.1). Classification (NCBI taxonomy): domain Eukaryota; kingdom Metazoa; phylum Chordata; class Mammalia; order Primates; family Cercopithecidae; genus Colobus; species Colobus angolensis. Next base: position 229,084 of record NW_012120487.1, read on the forward strand.
GTTCAACAAGTCATTATGTGTTGTACAGATGTATTTATAAATATTGATCATTTTGCCGGGCGCGGTGACTCACTCCTGTAATCCCAGCACTTTGGGAGGCCGAGGCTGGCGGATCACGAGGTCATGAGTTCGAGACCAGCCTGGCTAACATGGCGAAACCTCATCTCTACTAAAACTACAAAAATTAGCCTGGCGTGGTGGCAGGCGCGTGTAATCCCAACTACTCCTTAGGCTGAGGCAGGAGAATCGCTTGAAACCGGAAGGCGGAGGTTGCAGTAAGCAGAGATCGGGCCACTGAACTCCAATCTGGGCGACAAAGCGAAACTCCGTCTCAAAAAAAAAAAATTGATCATTTTTAGGTGTCAAAGTGGAACTAGTCCAACTAAAAAAATACGTAACATTTACATCCTCTTTAAAAAAATTTTTTTTGTTGGTTCTCTTTACTTTCTTTTGTTGTTTTTTCTGTTTTGTTTTGTTTTTGTTTTTGAGACAGAGTCTCACCCTGTCACCAGGCTGGAGTGCAGTAGTGAGATCTCGGCTCACTGCAACCTCCGCCTCCCAGGTTCAAGTGATTTTCCTGCCTCGGCCTCCTGAGTAGCTGGGATTACAGGCACAGCCACCATGCTCTGCTAATATTTTTTTTGCATTTTTAGTAGAGACAAGGTTTCACCATGTTGGTCAGTCTAGTCTCGAACTCCTGACCTCAGGTAATCCACCCACCTCGGTCTCCCAAAGTGCTGGGATTATAGGCTTGAGCCACCATGCCCGGCCTTGTCAGTTGTCTTTTAAAAAGTAAAGAGCCTGGCCACTGCACTCCAGCCTGGGCGACAGAGCGAGACTCCCTCTTAGAAATAAATAAATAAATAAAAGAAGTGAAAAATGGGAGTGATTTCAAATTTTTGTTTAATATATGTGATCTCTCTTAAACAGCATGATATGGAAAGGGGCAAAGACTTCAGCTTCAACGAGGTATGGGTTCAAACCCTGACTCTGCCATTTACTATTTCTCTAGGCCCAGAGATGTTGTTACCTTTAGTTTGAGTTCCTCTGTCAAAAGGGAAAAAATAGAAATGCCTATTTTGTGTGGTATTTGTGAATATTAAATGAGGTAAAATATCTGGCACACAGAGACAGATGCAAATTTTTTTTTCTCCATTAAACTTCTGATCTTATTACCTCCACTTTAAACTTCCTGATGTTATCATATTGGTTATTTTTATTGGTGGGTTTTGTTGTTGTTGTTTGTTTTGAGTCTCTCTCTGTCACCCAGGCCGGAGTGTGGTGGCGCCATCTTGACCCACTCCAACCTCTGCCTCCTGGGCTCAAACCATCCTCTCACCTCAGTCTCCCGAGTAGCTGGGATGACAGGTGTGCACCACCACTCTCTGCTAACTTTTCTTTTTAGGGTTTTGTAGAAACGAGGTCTCACTATATTGCCCAGGCCCTTCTCGAACTCCTGGACTCAAGGGATCCTACTGCCTTGGCTTCTCAAAGTGTTGGCATTATAGGCTTGAGCCACTATGCCTGGACTAGTTATTTTTATTGCAAAGTAGTATTTTT
>NW_012120487.1:231148-232607 GCF_000951035.1 Colobus angolensis palliatus
CACTTTGGGAGGCTGAAGCAGGCGGATCACAAGGTCAGGAGATCAAGACCATCCTGGCTAACAAGGTGAAACCCCGTCTCTATTGAAAATACAAAAATTAGCCGGGCGTGGTGAGGGGCACCTGTAGTCCCAGCTACTCGGGAGGCTGAGGCAGGAGAATGACCTGAACCCAGGAGGCGGAGCTTGCAATGAGCCGAGATCGCACCGCTGCACTCCAGCCTGGGCGAAAGAGTGAGACTCTGTCTCAAAATAATAATAATAGTAATAATCTATACATTCTACAGTTATTCTTTATTCTGTTCGGTAATGGCAAATAATATTTTAAACTTGTTAATTATCAGTTACAAGATTCCATGAGGAGATATGTTCTGTAATGTGTTATATTATTAAGATTTCAACAATTATATGACCTTAAACCGTTTTCAACCGTTATCTTCTTTAATGAAAATGTCTTCTCTTGAGTCTAGTTGCCATAAACTTTATTAAGCTGTCAGTCAACTAATTCCAAATAGTTTGTAATTTAGCAGTTGCTATTCTCTAGCTGGCTAGACAGACACTGGAATATCTATTGTTAGTGAATTCAACGGTATGTTGTTTTTTTCCTTTGTGAATCTCTTTGTTTTGACTCAATATTTTATTATACAGGCAATTATAAACTAAATTCCAAAATAATGTAATTTTTGGAGCTTTTTTCCTGTAGGGAAAAAATTATATAAATCCACGTTAAATTCTCCAATTAATCTGGTCAAAGCTAATGTAGCTCACAGGGCACCTGAAATTGTTACTTTAGTATGTTGATTTCTAACTCAGCCTGAGTACATATTTGAGTCCTAGCTACAGAATCTTAGGATATTCACTTAACAGGAAGAGAAGAAAAAGAGAAAACCAAAAACCCTTAGGATATCTTGCTCTCTAAGGCACTGAAATTAGTGAAGTGGGTGTTGTTAGAGGGAATCTGGTATTTTTTCTCTGGAGGTGACTTCTGCTCTGCAGGTTTCTGCTGGAGACCTAGAGAAGGTAAAGGCAAGTCTGATACAGTATCTTCTGAAAGTGTTCTGTACTGGGAAGGAAAGATTGGAGAGAGGTTTTGGGATTGATTTTGCACATTTATTTCAGCAGAAATAATTCAGTTGTGCTTTCCATCCTTCCATCCTTCCTTCCTTCCTTCCTTCCTTCCTTCCTTCCTTCCCTCCCTCCCTCCCTCCCATTCTTTCTTTTTCTTTCTTTTTCACCAAATACCCAGACTTGAAGGATAATTTATTTTCTGATTGTTTGTAAATCTGTATCCTCTAATACCTAATTTGTTTTTGAAAGTGAGCTATTTTCTAAATTAATGTGATACTTAGAGTTAAGTTTCCAGAGTGGAATTATTGTGCAGTAATTTATTTATAAAATCATGATGGGAATACTGTGTTATTCTTGAATTTTTAAAATTAAGTTTTATTTATATTTGTTGTTT
>NW_012120487.1:232657-233946 GCF_000951035.1 Colobus angolensis palliatus
TAAAGGCAAGTCTGATACAGTATCTTCTGAAAGTGTTCTGTACTGGGAAGGAAAGATTGGAGAGAGGTTTTGGGATTGATTTTGCACATTTATTTCAGCAGAAATAATTCAGTTGTGCTTTCCATCCTTCCATCCTTCCTTCCTTCCTTCCTTCCTTCCTTCCTTCCTTCCCTCCCTCCCTCCCTCCCATTCTTTCTTTTTCTTTCTTTTTCACCAAATACCCAGACTTGAAGGATAATTTATTTTCTGATTGTTTGTAAATCTGTATCCTCTAATACCTAATTTGTTTTTGAAAGTGAGCTATTTTCTAAATTAATGTGATACTTAGAGTTAAGTTTCCAGAGTGGAATTATTGTGCAGTAATTTATTTATAAAATCATGATGGGAATACTGTGTTATTCTTGAATTTTTAAAATTAAGTTTTATTTATATTTGTTGTTTTGGCCCAAATGAAATTACGTCAATGTAACCTAAATTTATATTTGAAAATAACCACAATTTTACATGCATTAGTTGGAAGAAATATTTAAACTTCTCTTTTAAAGATTGTGAACATTTTGCTTACATAAACAAATTATGACTAAAGCTTATAACCATGCCAAATGGCTTTCTGTAGCACCCAGAAAAAAAATTTTTTTTTTTTGAGAGAGGGTCTCACTCTGTTGCCCAGACTGAAGTAGAGTGGTGTGACCCCGGCTCACTGTAACCTCTGCCTCCTAGGTTCAAGAGATTCTCCTGCCTCAGCCTCCAGAGTAGCGGGGACTACAGACACACGCCACCATGCCCGGCTAATTTTTGTATTTTTAGTAGAGATGGGGTTTCGCCATGTTGGCCAGACTGGCCTCGATCTTCTGACCTCAGGTGATCCACCTGCCTCAGCTTCCTAAAGTGCTGAGATTACAGGCAGGAGCCGTTGCGCCTGGCCTCACCTAGAAAGCATTTTATCATCTGTGTCAACTTCCTCCAAGGCCTGTGTGGGTAACTCTTAACTTTTCCTGGCCATCCTACTTACTGCACTTAGAAAAAGTTTTGGATGATAACTGACTTTAAGCATATATAAATCAGAAACTTGATTTCATTTATCTTTGTGTCCCCAGTGTTGAACATTGTGCCTGACACATAGTAACTGCCTATTAAGCACTTACTGAATTGTAAGTTGAATAGGTTGAATTCATAGAGTGTATTGTTTGTCCTGAAGATGTAAAATTTTAAAAAATTCGATCCCCAGAGGGCGCTCCAGTGGCAGTTGGCTGTCCCATTTTCAGGACCAGAAGTGTTTGAATGTCTTC
>NW_012120487.1:241562-244487 GCF_000951035.1 Colobus angolensis palliatus
CCCTCCTTCCTTCCTTCCTTCCTTCCTTCCTTCCTTCCTTCTTATTTATTTGTTTGCAACTAGCTCTCCCTCTGTTGCCCAGGCTGCAGTGCAGTGGCACAATCGTGGCCCATTCTCACTGCAGCCTCCACCTCCCAGGCTCAACTGATCTTTCCACCTCAGCCTCCCAAGTTACTAGGTCTACAGGTGCATGCCACCATGCCTAGCTAATTTTTTTTTATTTTGTAGAGATGGGGTCTCCCTATGTTGCACAGGCTAGTCTCAAACTCCTGGGTTCAAACGATCCTCCCACCTCAGTCTGCAAAGTACCGGGATTGCAGGCATGAGCCACCGTACCCAGCCTGTTTTCCTCATATTTCTCATGTATCACTTTTGTTTACTGTCAATGAATGAATAAATGATATGGTTGTGAAAATCTGCTAAGATTTCCAAGTTCCTCATTACAAATTCTCAAACAGAGCAGCATTTAGAAGAAACTAGTAGATAGGAAAATCCACTGGATATTAAGGTCCAGTGTTTAAGAATAGGCTTCTTTCCTTTTGGTGGAATAATAATTTTTTTTCTTTTGAGGCAGCGTTTCACTCGCTCTTGTTGCCCGGGCTAGAGTGCAGTGGCATGATCTTGGCTCACCTCAACCTCCGCCTCCTGGGTTCAAGCGGTTCTCCTGCCTCAGCCTCCTGAGTAGTTGGGGTTACAGGCATGTGCCACCATGCCTGGCTAATTTTTTATTTTTAGTAGAGACGGGGTTTCTCCATGTTTGTCAGGCTGGTCTCGAACTCCTGACCTCAGATGATCCACCTTCCTCAGCCTCCCAAAGTATTGGGATTACAGACGTGAGCCACCGTGCCCAGCAAATTTTTTCTTTTTTAAGAAAGTTTATCTGTAAAAGAGGTGGTCCACGGAATACTTGACTCTTCAGAAGTACCACTGTTTCATTAAGGGTGCTTGTGACATGGGATTTTTGTTAAGAACTTGGAGGAGGGGAGAAGATCTTCAGATTATTTACTGCCCTTAATTTTGAAAACTTTTGTTTTTTGCCTTTCCATTTTAAGTTATAAGAGTAATACATGCCCATTGGGAAAAGTTACATCTTTTCTAATTCTGAGGTCACCACTAGTAACTGCTTGTTATGAACTGCCTCCCCATCTCTTTCTCAATGTTCTTGTGAACAAAATGCAAATATTTATATTTTTTACCTTCAAGTGAGATTATTGTATTTTTTGCTGACTGTATCATGGATATCCTTTCAATTCTTTGCCTATAGATTTAATTCCTTTGTGTTTTTGTTTGTTTGTTTTTTTGAGACAGAGGCTCACTCAGTCACCCAGGCTAGAGAACCTTGGCACGATCCTGTCTCACTGCAACCTCTGTCTTCCAGGTTCAAGAGATTCTCTTGCCTCAGCTTCCCAAGTAGCTGAGATTACAGGTGTGTGCTACCACACCTGGCTAATTTTTGTGTTTTTAGTAGCGACAGTGTTTTATTAGGTATTTCTTTATAGCAGTGTGAGGATGGACTAATACAGTCTACTTTAAGATTTTTATTTTTATATATTATTATTTATTTATTTATTTAGATAGAGCCTTGCTGTGTTGCCCGGGTTGGAGTGCACTGGTGTGATCTCAGCTCACTGCAACCTTCGCCTCCCAGGTTCAAGCAATTCTAATGCCTCAGCTTCCCGAGTAGCTGGGATTACGCCCAGCTAATTTTTTTGTATTTTTAGTAGAGACAGGGTTTCATCGTGTTAGCCAGGATGGTCTCGATCTCCTGACCTTGTGATCCACCCACCTCAGTCTCCCAAAGTGCTGGGATTAGAGGCGTGAACAACTGATCTGGCCAATTTTTATTTTTTTGGGACAGTCTCCCAGGCTGGAGTATAGTGGCTCCATCACCACTTACTGCAGCCACTTGGCTCAAGCAATCCTCCTGCCTTATCCTTCAGAGTGGCTGGGATTACAGGCTCACAGCACCAGACCTGGCTAATTATTTTTTATTTTATTTTTTTGAGATGGAGTCTTGCTCTGCCACCCAGGCTAGAGTGCAGTGGTGTGATCTCGGCTCACTGCAACCTCCGCCTCCCGGGTTTAAGCGATTCTCCTGTCTCAGCCTCCCAAGTAGCTGGGATAATATTAGCACCTACCACCGCACCTGGCTAATTTTTGTATTTTTTGTAGAGACAGGGTTTCACCACGTTGGCCAGGCAGGCTGGTCTTGAACTCTTGACCTCAGGTGATCTGCCCACCTCGACCTCCCAATTAGCCTGGCCTAGCTAATTATTTTTTGTAAAGACAAGGTCTCACTGTGTTGCCCAGGCTGGTACTCACTCAACTGCTTCAAATGGTAATCTCTTCCAGAAACACCCTCACAGATGATAATGTTTACCAGCTATCTGGGTATCCCTTAATCCAGTCCAGTTGGCACCAAAAATTAACCATCACAAACATTATACTTACTATATTTCTATCAAAAGTATATGAATATCAGCTTGGATGATTATTTTAATTTTTACAAATTTGTTAATCTGTTTTCTAAGGTTTTTGAGAATAAATTCCTTTATTTTTTCCTGTTCTTTCTTTCTTTTTTTTTTTTTTGAGACAGGATCTCACTGTGTTGCCCAGGCTGGAGTGCAGTGGTACCATATCGGCTCACTGCAGCCGCCACCTCCCAGGTTCAAGAGATTCTCCTGCCTCAGCCTCCCAAGTAGCTGGGATTACTGGCACTCACCACCATGCCCAGCTAATTTTTGTATTTTTAGTAGAGACAGGGTTTCACCATGTTGGTCAGGTTGGTCTCAAACTCTTGGCTTTGTGATTCACCCGCTTGAGCCTCTCAAAGTGCTAGGATTACAGGCATGAGCCACTGTGCCTGGCAGTTCTTTTTTTAAAGTGAAATGGCATAATTACCTGTGTGTATGTTTTTTTTTTTTT
>NW_012120487.1:249532-252909 GCF_000951035.1 Colobus angolensis palliatus
CCTCCCAAATTCTTGGAATTATAGACATAAGCCACTATGCCCAGCCTATTTTTTTTTTTATTTTCTTTCTTTCCTTTCCTCCTTCCCTTCCTCCCTCCCTCCCTTCCTCCCTCCCTTCCTCCTTCCCTTCCTCCCTCCCTACTTCCCTCCCTCCCTACTTCCCTCCCTCCTTCCCTTCCTCCCTTCCTTCTTTCCTTTTTTCCTTCGTTCCATTCATTCATTCTCTCATTCATTCGCTCTGTTGCCCAGGCTGGAGTACAGTGGCACAATCATAGCTCATTGCAGCCTCCAACTCCTGGAGTCAGGCAATCCTCCCACCTCAGCCTCGTGAGTAGCTGGGACTACAGGCACATCGCACCATGCCTCTCTAATGTTTAAAATTTTTGTAGATGTCTCATTATGTTGCCCAGGCTGGTCTTGAACTCCTGGCCTCAAGCAGTCCTCCTGTTTCGGCCTCCCCAAATGCTGAGATTACAGGCATGAGCTGCTGTGCCTGTCCTACATTAATTTTCCTGTGGTACTTGTTTTTGTGACAGCAATAACCCATAAAAGAATCAACCTCACAAAGATATGATGTCTTTGAAAGGAATGTACTATGATCTTTTTGTTGTTGTTGTTTTTGGTTTTTTTTGTTGTTGAGACAGAGTCTCACTCTGTCATCCAGGCTGGAGTGCAGTGGTACAATCTCAGCTCACTGCAACCTCCATCTCCCAGGTTCAAGCAATTCTCCTGCCTCAGCCTCTCGAGTAGCTAGGACTACAGGCATGCGCCATCACCATTCCTGGCTAATTTTTGGATTATTAGTAGAGACAGCGTTTCACCATGTTGGCCAGGGTGGTCTCGAGCACCTGACCTCAAGTGATCTTGCTGTCTCAGCCTCCCACAGTCCTGGGATTACAGGTGTGAGCCATCGTGCCCGGTCTGTGATCTTAAGTTGAAAATTAACTATCTTGAGCTGATAGTTCACATAGTATCACATTGACTATTGCTGTGTTTCCCTTAAAAAATTAAACCCAGGGCACTATTGTGAATCTGCTGTACCACATTCCAGTTTAGATGCTAATGCAAAAGGATTGTAATCACTGAAGTCCTCCAAAAGTCACATAGGAGTGCAGTATTTTAACAGGTAGCTTTCTGAATTGAAATCCAGAGGATTAGAGAAATCAATCTAGTAGTGGGACTTTTTGTCCAGGTTACAGAGAGAAAGGGTGGGGACTCTGCTGGGAGTGTGGAGACAGCACATATATTTTGATGTCTTATTTTTTGTGTCATGTTGGCCTAGTCACACTGATTCTTACTACCTTAAAGCTAATACTTTTAGCCCAATTGCTATATGAAAATGTGTTTGCTCTTACATTTTAGTTGCTTTAACCTGACAAATTAAGAACATTTTTACAGACTAAACATGTGATAAGAGCATTTAGAACTTTAATAGGAAACAGGTGTAACAGACATACTGTTAGTTGACAGTTTTATGCTGCCTGGTGCGTAAAGTTAACAAACCATCACTTTGGTAAAGGAAAAAGCAGCAGTTGTTATTTACTAGTCTCAGAGGCCTTCACTTTGAGGGACTGGGTCCCGTGAAACATGTTCTTCCATGCCTGGTTTCCATCAGTCTTCTCCAGAAGACCTATAAGCTGGTTCCATTCTCCATTGGAATGTATCCTGTATCAACAAGCAATTGAATATGCCTAATTTGGGACTACACAAAAGTCTATTTCCGTATCCATTTTCTGTTTGGAGCTTCCAGAATGTGTTAGTCATTGATTGGTATTGGAAAATGTTACATGTTTAATTTAACACACAAGCTTTACCTGTATAATTATGTATGATTTAGGTAGGTCATAACATGAATTTTCGTTTGTTTGTTTGAAACAGAGTCTTGCTTTGTTGCCCAGGCTGAAGTTCAGTGGCACGATCTCAGCTCACTGCAACCTCCGCCTCCCAGGTTCAAGTGATTCTGCCTCAGCCTCCCAAGTAGCTGGGACTACAGGCGCATGTCACCACGCCCGGCTAAATTTTTGTATTTTTAGTAGAGATGGGGTTTCACCATGTTGGCCAGGCTGGTCTTGAACTCCAGACCTCAAGTGATCCGTCTGCCTCGGCCTTCCAAAGTGCTGGGATTACAGGTGTGAGCCACCATGCCCGACCCTGTGTATATTTTTAAAAAATATTTTCCTGGCCTGGCACGGTGGCTAATGCCTGTAATCCCAGCACTTTGGGAGGCCAAGGCGGGTGGATCAGGAGGCTGTAATCCCAGCTACTCTGGAGGCTGAGGCAAGAGAATCGCTTGAACCTGGGAGGAGGATGTTGTAGTGAGCTGAGACCACACGCCATTGCACTCCAGCCTGGGCAACAGTGAGACTCCGTCTCAAAAAAAAAAGTATATATATATATATACACATACACATATAAACTTCCCTGTACTTGTCATTTATTCAGAAAACATTTTTTGAGAGCCAGGCACTGTGATATTGGTTGTTGAACTGAGTAAGAAGGCACAGATTGACCAGTTGCAGTGGCTCATGCCTGTAATCCCAGCACTTTGGGAAGCCAAGGTGCAAGAATCACTTGAGCCAAGGAGTTCAAGACCAGCCTGGGAAACATATGAAAAGCCCATCTCTACAAAAAATTAGCAGGCCTGGTGGTGCGTGCCTGTGGTCCCAGTTACTTGGGAGGCTTAGGTGGGAGAATCACCTGAGCATGAGAAGTCAAGGCTGCAGTAAGTCATGATCATGCCACTGTGCTTCAGCCTGGGCATGACCATGTCTTAAAAAAATTAAAAAAAGACGATAGACCCTGCTGCCAAAAGTTTACAACGTAGTGAGGAAACAAGGAAATTAATTGGTAATGGCTACAGGATAGAATGATAAATCCTATGATATAAATATACCATTTAGGTAAGGGAGGGGACATCTAAATTTCAGTTTAATGAGTCAGGGAGGGCTTCCCAGAGGAGGTGATATGTATGAGCTCAATTTTGAAGGACAGTGGGAAAGAAGCAGCTGGGAGATGGAAAATGCTCAAAGCAGTTACCCTTGTATAGGGTTATTGGAGGATTTATTTCTGAGTAAAGTGTGAGAGAGTAAACTGACATAAGTGAGGCTGACACAAAAAACACTCCCTTGAATGCAAACGGATATGAAAGAACTTTGCAGATATTAAAGTTTACTGTAAATTTTTTTTTCTTTTCTTTTTTTTTTTTTTGAGATGGAGTCTCACTCTGTCATCTAGGCTGGAGTGCAGTGTACAGTCACGGCTCACTGCAACCTCCACTTCCTGGGTTCAAGCGATTCTCCTGCCTCAGCCTCCCAAGTAGCTGAGATTACAGGTGTCCACCACCACACCTGGCTAATTTTTGTATTTTTAGTAGAGAC
>NW_012120487.1:258435-258918 GCF_000951035.1 Colobus angolensis palliatus
ACAGAGTCTCACTGTGTCACCCAGGCTGGAGTGCAGTGGCGCCATCTTGGCTCACTGCAACCTCCGCTTCCTGGGTTCAAACGATTCTGCCTCAGCCTCCGGAGTAGCTGGGACTACAGGTGCCCACCCCCACGCCTGGCTAATTTTTGTATTATTAGTAAAGATAGGGTTTCACCATGTTGGCCAGGCTGGTCTGGAATTCCTGACCTTGTGATCTGCCAGCCTCGGCCTCCCAAAGTGCTGAGATTACAGGTATGAGCCACTGCGTTTGGCCTAATTTCATTCTTAAGTAACCACACTTACTAATGAAATGTATATGCCTGTTGGGCACTGTTTCTCATACATTGGAATCAGATTGGACACTTCCACCTGCATTTCTTACTGATTTTCTTTCTTTCTCTCTCCCTGTCTCTTTTCTTTCTCTTTTTTTTTTTTGAGTTGGAGTCTCACTCTGGCACCCAGGCTTAAGTGCAGTGGTGCTAT
>NW_012120487.1:259728-269121 GCF_000951035.1 Colobus angolensis palliatus
TTTGTATTTTTAGTAGAGACGGGTTTCACCACATTGGCCAGGCTGGTCTTGAACTCCTGACCTTAGATGATCCACCTGCCTCAGCCTCCCAAATTCTTGGAATTATAGACATAAGCCACTATGCCCAGCCTATTTTTTTTTTTATTTTCTTTCTTTCCTTTCCTCCTTCCCTTCCTCCCTCCCTCCCTTCCTCCCTCCCTTCCTCCTTCCCTTCCTCCCTCCCTACTTCCCTCCCTCCCTACTTCCCTCCCTCCTTCCCTTCCTCCCTTCCTTCTTTCCTTTTTTCCTTCGTTCCATTCATTCATTCTCTCATTCATTCGCTCTGTTGCCCAGGCTGGAGTACAGTGGCACAATCATAGCTCATTGCAGCCTCCAACTCCTGGAGTCAGGCAATCCTCCCACCTCAGCCTCGTGAGTAGCTGGGACTACAGGCACATCGCACCATGCCTCTCTAATGTTTAAAATTTTTGTAGATGTCTCATTATGTTGCCCAGGCTGGTCTTGAACTCCTGGCCTCAAGCAGTCCTCCTGTTTCGGCCTCCCCAAATGCTGAGATTACAGGCATGAGCTGCTGTGCCTGTCCTACATTAATTTTCCTGTGGTACTTGTTTTTGTGACAGCAATAACCCATAAAAGAATCAACCTCACAAAGATATGATGTCTTTGAAAGGAATGTACTATGATCTTTTTGTTGTTGTTGTTTTTGGTTTTTTTTGTTGTTGAGACAGAGTCTCACTCTGTCATCCAGGCTGGAGTGCAGTGGTACAATCTCAGCTCACTGCAACCTCCATCTCCCAGGTTCAAGCAATTCTCCTGCCTCAGCCTCTCGAGTAGCTAGGACTACAGGCATGCGCCATCACCATTCCTGGCTAATTTTTGGATTATTAGTAGAGACAGCGTTTCACCATGTTGGCCAGGGTGGTCTCGAGCACCTGACCTCAAGTGATCTTGCTGTCTCAGCCTCCCACAGTCCTGGGATTACAGGTGTGAGCCATCGTGCCCGGTCTGTGATCTTAAGTTGAAAATTAACTATCTTGAGCTGATAGTTCACATAGTATCACATTGACTATTGCTGTGTTTCCCTTAAAAAATTAAACCCAGGGCACTATTGTGAATCTGCTGTACCACATTCCAGTTTAGATGCTAATGCAAAAGGATTGTAATCACTGAAGTCCTCCAAAAGTCACATAGGAGTGCAGTATTTTAACAGGTAGCTTTCTGAATTGAAATCCAGAGGATTAGAGAAATCAATCTAGTAGTGGGACTTTTTGTCCAGGTTACAGAGAGAAAGGGTGGGGACTCTGCTGGGAGTGTGGAGACAGCACATATATTTTGATGTCTTATTTTTTGTGTCATGTTGGCCTAGTCACACTGATTCTTACTACCTTAAAGCTAATACTTTTAGCCCAATTGCTATATGAAAATGTGTTTGCTCTTACATTTTAGTTGCTTTAACCTGACAAATTAAGAACATTTTTACAGACTAAACATGTGATAAGAGCATTTAGAACTTTAATAGGAAACAGGTGTAACAGACATACTGTTAGTTGACAGTTTTATGCTGCCTGGTGCGTAAAGTTAACAAACCATCACTTTGGTAAAGGAAAAAGCAGCAGTTGTTATTTACTAGTCTCAGAGGCCTTCACTTTGAGGGACTGGGTCCCGTGAAACATGTTCTTCCATGCCTGGTTTCCATCAGTCTTCTCCAGAAGACCTATAAGCTGGTTCCATTCTCCATTGGAATGTATCCTGTATCAACAAGCAATTGAATATGCCTAATTTGGGACTACACAAAAGTCTATTTCCGTATCCATTTTCTGTTTGGAGCTTCCAGAATGTGTTAGTCATTGATTGGTATTGGAAAATGTTACATGTTTAATTTAACACACAAGCTTTACCTGTATAATTATGTATGATTTAGGTAGGTCATAACATGAATTTTCGTTTGTTTGTTTGAAACAGAGTCTTGCTTTGTTGCCCAGGCTGAAGTTCAGTGGCACGATCTCAGCTCACTGCAACCTCCGCCTCCCAGGTTCAAGTGATTCTGCCTCAGCCTCCCAAGTAGCTGGGACTACAGGCGCATGTCACCACGCCCGGCTAAATTTTTGTATTTTTAGTAGATAAGGGGTTTCACTGTGTTAGCCAGGGTGGTCTCGATCTCCTGACCTTATGATCCACCTGCCTCGACCTCCCAAGCTGCTGGGATTACAGGCGTGAGCCACTGCACCCAGCCCATAATGTTTTTAAGCTTCCTCCATGTTAGCATGTATCAGAACTTCCTTCCTTTTTATGGCTGAATAATGTTCCATTATATGTATGCAGCACATCGTGCTTAACCATTCAACTGCTGATGGACACTTAGGTTGTTTCCACCTTTGGTTACTGTGAATAATGCTGCAGTGAACATTGGTGTACAAGTATCTGTTTGTGTCTGTTTTCACTTCTTTGGGATGTACATAGAAATGGAATTGCTGAGTCACATGGTAATTCTGTGTTTAACTTGTTAAGGAACCACTAAGTTATTTTCCACAGCTGCACCATTTTACATACCCACCAGCAGTGTACAAAGGTTTCAGTTTCTCCACATCTTCATCAATGCTTATTTTTTTGTTTTGGTTGTTGTTTTTTAAATTATAGCCATTCTAGTAGGTATGAAGGACTTTTTTTTTTCCCTCAGAATAGTGCATTTAAAAAATTGTCTTTGGCCGGGCGCGGTGGCTTACACCTGTAATCCCAGCACTTTGGGAGGCCTAGGCAGGTGGATCATTTGAGGTCAGAAGTTGATGACCAGCCTGACCAATATGGTGAAACCCCATCTTTACTAAAAATACAAAAAATTAGCTGGGCATGGTGTTGCATGCCTGTAATCCCAGCTACTAGAGAGGCTGAGGCAGGAGAATCGCTTGAACCCGGGAGGCGGAGGTTGCAGTGAACTGAGATTGCACCACTGCACTCCAGCCTGGGCAACAGAATGAGATTTCATCTCAAAAAAGTAAATAAATAAAAATAAAACATCGTCTTTTAATTGGGTTATATATCTTATCAAGCTGTAAGAGTTTATATATTTTAAAGATAAGTCCTTTATCCAGATATATGATTTACAAATATTTTCTCCCATCCTGTGGATTGTCTTTTATTTTCTTGGTAGTGTCCTTTAAAATATTTTAAATTTTGAGGAGATCTTATATCTTGTACAATAGAACAGATAGTATGCTTTCTATTGCCTATGGTGTAGAGATTAAAAAGGCTGATAAGCTAGTCCAAAACTACAAAAATAAAGATGTAACTGGTATCTATATAGTGCCATGAGTTGGGAGTGGGAAAGGGGGTAGCGGTAAATGGAAAGGAAGGTGGGGAGGGATGAGGGGGTCACAGGTTCTCATTACTTCTTTGACCAGCTCCAGGGCATAATTGAGTTCAAGTTAATTAAATCAGATTAGTGGGATGCCCATTAAGCAAAAAGTTGCCTATTTTATAAATGGTTTTCAGTGCTTTTTCTATTGTGTAGTCGTGACAGGAAAGAAAATATGGAAAATTTTTCCATAAGATTACCACTTCTTAGGTCATTTTCCTTGATGAAGTTAGGCCCTAATCAAGAATCAAGAGGCTCATGTAGTCTGCTCTTCATCATAGAAATGGGTACAGTTATTTATGGTCATCATTAAATCCCGTGCTGGGCTGTGGTTTGATTGCAATATTGTTGAAAAATGTGTATCACTAAACTGACTTTAATTTTAGATTGAGCAAAATATACTTATGAAGGTAAATTTTATACCAGAATTTTAAAAAAATACTACTTTTTAAAGCCAAATAATGATTTTTCTCACACTTCTATTAGCACAGATTATTGGAGTAACAATGAAGGTGATTCTTTGTTATCTAAGCAGTGGCTGATTTTTTTCTAAAAAGTCAATTAAGAGAGGTTACTTGGCACAATAAAGTTCTGAAAGTGCTCCAATGGGTTATTTTGGAGACTAAGGGTAGTATGCTTATATTGTCTATGCCATAGAAGTGGCATTTGCAGAATATCTTGCTTGTAATTTTGAACTCTAATGTCTGGAGGACAGCTTCATTGAAATATGTTTCCTTTTAAACTTTTGCTGCTATACCTTATGGATCCTCTCAACTGAGTATGTCTCTAAATTTCCATCTGTTTCTAGGCTATAAAACTGGACTGTTTTCTGTCTCCTTCTGTAACTCTTGACTTCATGCCCATGCAGTATGTTTCTGTGTTACTATATTATACTTTTTTTCTCCTTTGTTTAAGGAGTGGATCACTTTCCAGAAAAATTTTTATCTAAACACTTGAATTGATTTTTGGATTTAGAGCAGTTCACCAACATGTCTCCAGAGCTGCTATTCTCTATCATTACTTAGTTTTAAATTTTAAATAAGTTTTTGATTGTGCAGGTCCTGTTTCCCTTTTTTCTTAATATCAAATGGTGGTTTTTATATTGGGATTCTTATCCTTACCTAATGTGAGATGACTGAATTTTATTTTGCTGTGCTCTTAGGATTTGATGTTAATAAAACATTTAAATTATCAATCTTTCCTTGTGATATTTACCTTTTTTGTGTGTGAGATGGAGTCTCACTTTGTCACCCAGGCTGGAATGCTGTGGCACGATCCTTGGCTCACTTCAACCTCGGCCTGCTAGGATCAAGCAATTCTCCTGCCTCAGCCTTCCAAGTAGCTGGGATTACAGGCACCCGCCCCCATGCCTGTCTAATTTTTGTATTTTTAGTAGAGACGGGGTTTCACCGTGTTGTCCAGGCTGATCTCGAATTCCTGACCTCAAGTGATTCGCTCGCCTTCGCCTCCCAAAGTGCTGGGCAGACGTGAGCCACTGCCCCTGGCCTGATATTTACCTTTTAAAGAGGTATAGGTTGGGCATGGTGGCTCAGTCTTGTAATCCCAGCACTTTGGGAGACTAAGGTGGAAGGATTGCTTGAGCCCAGAGTTTGAGACCAGCCTGGACAACATGGTGAACCCCATCTCTACAAAAAATAAAAAAGTAAAAAAATTAGCCAGGCATCATGGCATGCCTGTAGTCCCAGCTACGTGGGAGGCTGAGGCAAGAGGATCACTTGAGCCCAGGAGGTAAAAGCTGCAGTGAGCTGTGATTGTGCCACTGCATTCCAGCCTGGGCAGCAGAGCAAGACCCTGCCTCAATAAATAAAGATGTATGGATAGTGCATGCTGTTTTGAAACTAAAATGTTAGAAGTTTTTATGGTGTATATTGTAAAAAATTTCAAACAATTTTGAAAGTACACAAAGTAAAAAATGAAAGTTCTGTTTAATTTCATCCTACTCTCCTTCTGTAGTCATTTGTCAGGTTTTTGTGTGCATGCCTTTCTGGTCCTTTTTGGATGTGTTTATACTCAGATATAATGCACACGTGTATGCACATACACATTGCTTATTGTTTTGTGACTTGCTTTTTTTTTTTTTTTCCTCCTAGGGCAATATTTTCAAAGTTTCTTCTTGTCAGCCTGTATCAGTGTTTTTTTTTTTTTTTTGCTTAACAGTATATCTTGGAGAGCATTCGATATGGGCACATACAGATTGTTCTACTTCATAATGTACACAATAGTTTATTTAGCCATTCCTATATTGGTGGAAGTTTAGATTTGTTTTGCTGGACATAGACATTTGTTTACAAATGACACTGCTGTGAGCATTCATGTACATATGTCTTTGTGCACATGTGCAACAGTAGCATAACTCCTAGAAATGGAATTACTGAGTCAAAGTTTGAGCAAACTTAAACTTCGATTGAATGAACTTAAATAAATTGCCCTTTGAAAGACTGAACTGATTTATACTTCTATGAAGTATGAAGATACTGATTTCTCTGTATTCTTACCATTGCTGAATATAACATTTTATTTTATATTATTTTATGAACAATTAGTTTTAGAAAATTTTTACTTTTAATCCAGTGGAAAATGGAATCACATTGTCTTTTTTTTTTTTAAGATGGAGTCTTTGTCCCCCAGGCTGGAGTGCAATGGCATGATCTCGGCTCACTGCAACCTCCGCCTGCCAGATTCAAGTGATTCTGCCACCTCAGCCTCCCAAGTAGATGGGATTACAGGCACACACCATCATCCTCAGCTAATGTTTGTATTTTTGTGGAGACGGGGTTTTGCTATGTTGGCCAGGCTGGTCTTGAACTCCTGACCTCAGGTGATCCGCCCGCCTTGGCCTCCCAAAGTGTTGGGAGCATGAACCACCATGCCCAGTGGCTCAGAGTGTTGGTTGCATGAGCCACCATGCCCGGCCTTTTTCAAAATTAATTAATTAATTAATTTTTTTTTTTTAGAGGGAGTCTTGCTGTGTCACCCAGGCTGGAGTCAGTGGTGCGATCTCGGCTCACTGCAACCTCTGCCTCCTGGGTTCAAGCGATTCCTCTGCCTCAGCCTCCCAAGCAGCTGGGACTACAGGCGTGTGCCACTATGCCCAGCTAATTTTTGTATTTTTAGTGGAGACGGGGTTTTAGCATATTGGCCAGGCTGGTCTCAAACTCCTGACCTCGTAATCCACCCACTTTGGCCTCCCAAAGTGCTGGGATTACAGGTGTAAGCCATTGTGCCCGGCCCGTTTTTTTTTTTTTTGTGACGGAATCTCCCTCTGTTGCCCAGGCTGGAGTGTAGTGGTAATCCCAGCCTCTTAAAGTGCTGGGATTACAGACATGAGCCACAGCGCCCAGCCAGAATCTCTTCATATGCAATATATAGTATCCCATCACCTTTGTCTAGTGAAAATATTTTCCTCCAGGCTGTTACTTATTATCTGATTATACTTGTCATGCCTTTCTTTGTTCAAAAGTTTTTATTATTAATGTGGTCAAACATAAATCCTAGCTGTTTTGGTTCTCGTTTAGTGCCAAGCAAGATGTCTTTTCCTATCTCATTTTCCTCTAGTACTGTCATAGAGTTTTTACTTGTGTGTTTTAGAACTTTAATTCACCTGGAGTTTAGTTTTGTTATAGTGTAATGCAGAGATCTAATTTTATTTTTTCCCAGATGGATAGCCAGTTGCACAAGTATCGTTTATTAAATAGTTCATTTTTCTCCACCTATTGTAGGTGCTTTTATTACTTGTTGAATTCTTATTTATACTTGGGTCTATTTCTGGACTCTCTTGAGTTTCGTTGTTCTATTTGTCTATTTTTATACCAGTACCACCCTGTTTTACTTGCTGTAGTTTTATAAAATCTTATGTCACCTGGTGGGACAAGTCCTCATTTGTTGTTAATATTATTTCAGTTTTGGCCATTTACTCACATTTACTCTTTCTGAAAAGTTTGAGAATCAACTTACCAAGTTTCATTTAATACAAAAAGACAAATCCCAATCAAAGTTTGCTTGAAGTTGCCATAAGTTTATTGATTAATTTGTGGAGAACTGAATAATTACAGTATGAATTTTTCTATCTAGTAATACAGAATGCCTTCTATTTATTTATTTATTTGAGACAGGGTCTTGCTCTGTCACCTGGACTGAAGTGCAGTGGTGCAATCAAGGCTCCCAGCAGCCTCCACCTCCCAGGTTCAAGCAATTCTCGTGCCTCAGCCTCCTAATTAGCTGGGATTAGAGATGTGTGCCACCATGCCAGGCTAATTCTTGTATTTTTAATAGAGATGGGGTTTCACCATGTTGGCCAGGCTGTTCTCTAACTCCTGGCCTCAAGTGATCCGCATGCCTTCACCTCCAAAAGTGCTGGGATTACAGGCGTGAGCCACCGTGCCTGGTCTGCCTTCTTTTTATAATATTGATTGTATTTGTCCTACACTAAAGTGTTTTTAGTTTCTTCATATAATTCTTACACATTTAGTTTTACATTTATTCCTAAACACCACCAGCATCTGGTGAGGGCCTTCTCACTGTGTCATCCCATGATGGCAGCCAAACTCATCCTTTTACAAGGAACCCACTCCGTGATAATGGCATTAATGCATTCTTTGTTTTTCTTTTGAGACTGAGTTTCGCTCTGTCGCGGAGACTGAAGTGCAGTGGTGTGATCTCCGCTCACTGCAACCTCCGCCTCCCAGGTTCAAGTGATTCTTCTGCCTCAGTCTCCTAAGTAGCTAGGACTACAGGCACCTGCTGCCATGCCTGGCTGATTTTTGTATTTTTATTAGAGACAGGGTTTCGCCATGTTCGTCAGGCTGATCTTCAACTTCTGACCTCAAATGATCCACCTGCCTCAGCCTCCCAAAGTGCTGGGATTAAAGGCATGAGCCACCATGCCAGCCAATCCATTCTTTTTTATGTCAAACAGAATCCAAGCAGAAATCCATTCTTGAGGGTGGGGCTTCCGTGATCCAAACACCTCTCATTAAGCCCCACGTCCCAACACTGCCACATTAGGGAGGAACTTGGGGCACATTCAAACCATAGCACATAATATTGATATTGAGCCAGTTTGGTATTTCTGTTCCTTTATTGGTGTGTGATTTGTAGTTAAACCACTGATTATTTTGCACTTTGGTCTAGGAGTAAC
Organism: Colobus angolensis palliatus; assembly: GCF_000951035.1. Lineage (NCBI taxonomy): Eukaryota > Metazoa > Chordata > Mammalia > Primates > Cercopithecidae > Colobus > Colobus angolensis. Next base: position 268,239 of record NW_012120487.1, read on the forward strand.
CTGTATGAGTTTGTCTATCTCTTCTCTGACCTATCTTCAGTGCTGTCATAGTAGGTTTCATTTTTTTTTTTTTTTTGAGGACAGAGTCTCATTCTGTTTCCCAGGCTAGAGTGCAGTGGCACAGTTATAGCTTACTGCCACCTCAAACTCCTGGGGCCCAAGCTACCCACCTGGCTGAGCCTTCCGAATAGCTAGGACTACAGGTGTGCGTCACCATGCCAGGCTAACTTTTTCATTTTTTGTAGAGATGACATCTTGCGCTTCTAGTTGTGACATCTAATAATGATATTTTGCTGTGGCTGATAGTATAGTATAGTATAGTATAGTATGTGTAGATGTCATTTTTGGTAGCATGCATATTATTTCTGTTTTATAAACAAACAGATCTAAGAAAGATTAAATTACCCACTGTCACACTGGGTTATGACAGAGGTATAAAACTTTAGTTTTAGTTATAAAATCTTAAGCACTCTAGTTCAGTGTTCTGAGTGTGTGATTTCATGTAAGGTTCAGGTTCTTGTGATCTTTGCTGAGTTCTTTGTGTTTCCCTAAATGTATTTCCCCATTTGGTTGATAATTTTGCGAATGCTCAAATGTTATGTTTGCTTAATACTATTATTTGGAATTTTGTCTCCTTTGTACATTTTTCTGGTGTTGATTCTTAAATTCAAATAAATTCTAGTTCCTAAAGAGCACCTGAGATACTAAAATGTGATTATTTCATGATGAGGCTCTTTACACGTTGCATTTTCAAGCAGTTGAATCTTTTTGGCCAACTTTCTTTTTTTTGAAATTCCCTAGGTGAATGATATCCTCATTTTAATGCTATTTACCTTTCTATAATAAGAAAGAAGTACAGGCTGGGTGCTGTGGCTCACGCCTG
>NW_012120487.1:269765-271992 GCF_000951035.1 Colobus angolensis palliatus
TTGACCAGCCTGATCTCGAACTCCTGACCTCAAGTGATCCACCCACCTCAGCCTCCCAAAGTGCTGGGATTATAGGCATGAGCCACCGCACCCAGCCTGAAACCTTTCTTTTATAAGGAGAAATAGAAGAGGTTAGGGCTTCATCTGAGTGATTTGATGTATATAAAGATTGATGTTACCTTTGCTGTGTGCCTTTCTCCAAGTATTCTCTTAAGAACTGAATTAACTGATTCCTAGGCTTTTAGACCACCTGCAACAATATCTGGGTTGTAGTGATACATGAGAGAGAGACTTAAGATACTGTTTCTTCCTAGAAATAAGATGAGTATGTAACTTGTATGTTCTACAGTGACATTAAGAATTTATCATTTAATTAACAAGACTAAGTGAGCGTTTCCTAAGAGTAACAAGACCTCTGTGCCTATCCATTAATTCTGAAAGTTTTCAAATTATTGCCTCTGAGCTCCTGGACTTCCTGAAGGTTTCTAAGCCTGGTCTTCATCTTTGATCATTTTCCATTCCTTCTAATGTAGGGAATGCAGATTGATTCAAAATGGCTGAGATGAATTAAAATAAATAAAAATACTGGAATTGAGCAATTACAGAATAAAATTAGAGGGTGAAAATTCCAGTGTACTTTTTCTATAGGGTCCATTTGGCATGTAAGTCAGATACTATAATCCTCTATTATCTGAGAAGCCATCCGTAAAATGTTAGAGGGACATCTAGGCCTTACACAGATGAGGAAACAATCTCTTTAGTGACTTCTAACTCACTCTTAAGTTTTATTTATTCTATTTTCTTGCCATTGCTTCTGAAGAAGCAACTTCCCCAAGCAGACAGTCATCAAGTCATTAAAGACTTTAAGTTATGCAAATATAAAGAATTGCGTTTATTAATTAGTAGTAAGGCTCAAGTCATTTTATAGATGCAAGTCACTATTGCATTCTTTGTTAATATAACCATTTTACATCCTCTGTATCAGCACATTGCTTGGCACTTTGTAGACAGCAAATACTTATGGATTTACAGTAAGTTGAAGTGTTGCCTGAATTAAGGTTTTCTTACATGGATATTGTCATCCAAAAGACTACCAGGATGGCTACGTAGTAGGAAGAAGAGCTTTATTGGTGATACCAGTTTGCATACTGGGTAGAGAGTCTCTGGCATAGATTGTGCTCCGTCTTTGAGGAGGAGACGGGCAGGTTGGGTTTTACGCTTCACGTGGTCTAATATTATATAGTAGTCTTAAATATGAAGCCAGTTTGGGAGAAAGGCTATACATATTTACGAGGGGAATTGGGCACATGTGCAATGGATAAACATATATGTAACATTCATCCCATGTTTACTTTGGGGTGGGCTTTTAGCATTAAAATACGGTGGAATTGCTGGGTGCAGTGGCTCACACCTGTAATCCCAGCACTTTGGGGGGCCAAGGCCGGCGGATCATGAGGTCAAGTGATGAAGACCATCCTGTCTCTACTAAAAATACAAAACTGGCCGGGCGCGGTGGCTCAAGCCTGTAATCCCAGCACTTTGGGAGGCCGAGACGGGTGGATCACGAGGTCAGGAGATCGAGACCATCCTGGTCTACACGGTGAAACCCCGTCTCTACTAAAAAATACGAAAAACTAGCCGGGCGAGATGGCGGGCGCCTGTAGTCCCAGCTACTCGGGAGGCTGAGGCAGGAGAATGGCGTAAACCTGGGAGGCGGAGCTTGCAGTGAGCCGAGATCGCGCCACTGCACTCCAGCCTGGGCGACAGAGCGAGACTCCGTCTCAAAAAAAAAAAATACAAAACTTAGCTGGGCATGGTGGCGCACGCCTGTAATCCCAGCTACTCTGGAGGCTGAGGCAGGAGAATCGCCTGAACCCAGGAGGTGGAGGTTGCAGTGAGCCGAGATTGCGCCACTGAACTCCAGCCTGGGCGACAGAGCAAGACTCCACCTCAAAAATAAATACATAAATAAAATAAGGTGGAATTTGGCTCTTTATGTCAAAGGGCAAACTATAGGACACAAAGAGAAGTTTGTGTGCAACCTCTGTAAAGTGGCTGAAACTGGCTTAAGATCTGCAGCTGCATATCAGAAAAGAATGTTTCTGAGGCTGGTCCTCTGTCCAATCACAGTTATAGTGGTCTTGGTTGTAAATCAGAGTTAGGAGGGGCCTGATAATTTGCAAGAGTGTGATTTTTTCTTGTAGCTGTAGGCATTTAGAAATTTGCC
>NW_012120487.1:272523-274278 GCF_000951035.1 Colobus angolensis palliatus
TTTTTTTTTTTTTTTTTTAGAGACAGAGTTTCCTCTTGTTGCCCAGGCTAGAGTGCAGTGGCTCAGTCTTGGCTCACTGCAACCTCTGCATCCCAGTTCAAGCGATTCTCCTGCCTCAGCCTTCAGAGTAGCTGGGATTGCAGGCAAACACCACCACGCCCGGCTAATTTTTTGTATTTTTAGTAGAGACAAGGTTTGACCATGGCCAGGCTGGTCTTGAACTCCGGACCTCAGGTGATTCCCCCGCCTTGGCCTCCCAGAGTGTTGGGATTACAGGCGTGAACCACCGGAACCACCGCACCTGGCCTGGAGATAGAGTTTCACTCTTGTTGCTCAAGCTGGAGTGCAGTGGCGCGATCTCAGCTCACACTGCAAGCTCTGCCTCCCGGATTCAAGCCATTCTCCTGCCTCAGCCTCCCGAGTAGCTGAGATTACAGGCGCGTGCAACCACGCCTGGCTAATTTAAAATGTTACTGTTTAATTAGAAAAAGAAACATGCTTCACGCGAATTTGGAGGTTTTCTGCAAAAGCTTTCTACTTAAGAAAATATTTAGCTTCATTGAGAACTTCCATACTTTAATATGTGGATTTGCGACGAAATATGCATGGTCAAATGCAATGCACACATTTACAGATACTGTGAGAGCAAACTAAAAATGAGATTAGGAATCCACTAGCAATTTAAGTCAGATGTTATACTCAGCTTTCTCCCAGTAGACATAATTTTTTTCTTAATGATAAGCTTCCTTTAACAGTGATTATAGGAAAAACCCTTTTTTCTAACCTCTATGGGTGGGCCTGGAAGGAATTCTAAAAAGTTGGCCAGTAAATATCTGGGCAGTGTATTCTTATAGTCAAAGGAAAGTAAATTCCCCAGGGATGGCAGGTATTTTTTTTCCTGGAAAATCCTTATCAGATGTCTTATTTACATTACAGATGTTCCTCAACTTAAAATGTGGTTGTGTAGTAAGTCAAAGTGTGTTTTAAACTTACAATACAGTATTTTCAGTTTACGATGGATTTGGAGGTAACCCCCATCATAAATGAGGAGCATACTGAATGTGTATGCTTTCACACCATTGTAAAGTCGAAAAATCCTAAATTGAACCATCTTAAGTCAGAGATTGTCTGTAATTGGTAAAAGTACTATTAGAACTGTTTTGAGGTCGGCTGTGGTGCCTCAGGCCTGTAATCCCAGCATTTTGGGAGGCCAAGGTGGGCGGATCATTTGAGGTCAGGAGTTCAAGACCAGCCTGACCAACATGGTGAAACTCTGTCTCTACTAAACATTAAAAAATTTGCTGGGCATGGTGGCAGGTGCAGTGGTGGGCACCTGTAGTACCAGCTACTTGGGAGGCTGAGGCAGGAGAATCGCTTGAACCCTGGAGGCAGAGGTTGCAGTGAGCCCAGATTGCGCCACTGCACTCCAGCTTGGGCAACAAAGTGAGACTCCACCTCAAAAACAAACAAAAAAACCAGTCAGGCACGGTGGCTCACACCTGTAATCTCAACACTTTGGGAGGCCGAGGCTGGCGGATCATGAGGTCAGGAGTTCAAGACCAGCCTGGACAATATGATGAAACCCCGTCTCTACTAAAAATACAAATATTAGCTGGGCATGGTGGCGGGTGCCTATAGTCCCAGCTACTTGGGAGGCTGAGGCAGGAGAATTGCTTGAACCCAGGAGGCAGAGGTTGCAGTGAGCCGAGATTGCACCACTGCACTCCAGCCTAGGTGATGGACCAAGATTCCGTC
>NW_012120487.1:275328-291478 GCF_000951035.1 Colobus angolensis palliatus
ATATATATATATATATGTGGAGGTTATAGGGAGCTGAGATCATGCCACTGCACACCAACCTGGGTGACATAGTGAGACCCTGTCTCCAAAAACAAACAAAAAAAAAAGTGAGAGAAATTGAACAAGATATAATTTGAGATTTGACCCCATAAAGTTGTCAACATTTGCCTAGTTGTAGTAAAATAGAATGCCATTTTGTACTTGTTGGGAACATGGTGCTTTTTTCTCCCTCCAAATCTTAGTGCATGATCTGTAAAGGTTATTGAATTGTTTTTCAACTTCTTAAAGGAGAAATTTCAGTTAAAATTTTAGGCACTTATTCTAAGTGAATTGAGTGTATATATTTGTCACTAGAAAATTACTATCTTTAGGCCAGGCGTGGTGGCTCATGCCTGTAATCCCAGCACTTTGGGAGGCCGAGGTGGGCAGATCACCTGAGGTTAGGAGATGGAGACCAGCCTGGCCAACATGGTAAAACCTGTCTCTACTGAAAATACAAAAATTAGCCAGGCATGGTGGCGCCTGTAATCCCAGCTACTCAGGAGGCTGAGGTGCGAGAATTGCTTGAACCCGGGAAGCGGAGGTTGCAGTGAGTAGAGATGGTGCTCCAGCCTAGGCAACAGAGCAAGACCCTGTCTGAACAACAACAAAAAAAGTTACTATTTTTAGCTCAATAGTAGCTTATAATTGTAGCTACAGTATTTGTAAGTTGCTGTGGTTTTGAATGTTGCTCTTAAGACTGTTGTTAGTTACCCACCAAGTTTTAATTGCAAGGAAATTTCAGAGAATGTGAAAAAGTTTTGGTTAAGGCTGGAAAATACCTATTCTTGCTTTCCTCAAAATTGGCTTCAGTGATTACTTAATGACAGCAGAATGTTTTGAAAATATGCTCTTTAAAGTCTAGCTATTATTAAAATACCATAATAACTTATATGTAAGTGATAGTTGCTTTTTTGTTGTTGTTGTAACTGTGGTAAGAGGAAAGCATTATTAGCAAAATCCTTAAGAAAAATATAGTATAAAAAGCTGGTAAATAGATAATTTACAAAAATGGAATGTGGATGAAAACATCAGACACCTGTGTATAGGTTTGACATCTTTATATTCATTTGAATTCTTTGTTTCCTTGGACTTTGCAAGTAAGGTTGTTTTTTCTTTTTTACAAACTGTATAATAATTATTATTATTATTATTTGAGATGGAGTCTCACTCTGTCGCCCAGGCTGGAGTACAGTGGCGTGATCTTGGCTCACTGTAACTTCTGCTGCCTGGGTTCAAGTGATTCTCCTGCCTCAGCCTCCTGAGTAGCTGGGATTACAGGCATGAGCCACCACGCCTGACCCCTAATTATTATTTTTTAAATTAAAAAAATTTTTTTGTAGAGGCCATGTGCTGTGGCTCTTGCCTATAATTCCAGCACTTTGGGAGGCAGAGGTTAAGGGATTGCTTGAGACCAGGAGTTTGAGACCATTCTGGGCAACATAGTGAGACCCCATCTCTATAAAAAAATTAAAATAAAAATTAGCTGGGTGTAGTGGCACATTCCTGTAGTCCCAGCTACTCAGGAGGCTGAGGTGGGAGGATCGCTTTAGCTCAGGAGGTTGAGATTGCAGTGAATGGTGATTGTGCTGCTGCACTCCACTCTGAGTGAAAGAGCAAGAGCCCATCTCAGTCAATCAATCAGTAATAAAATACAACAAAAAATAAAATTTTTTGTAGAGACGAGGTCTTGCTGTGTTGCCCAGGCTGGTCTTGAACTCCTGGCCTCAAGCAGTCCTTCCGCCTTGGCCTCCCAAAGCACTAGGATTATAGGCATGAGCCACCATGTCAGCTAAATTATTTTTTAAAAGATTATTTGTATATATCTACAATTTCCAACTCGTTTCTCATTTATTTATTTATTTATTTATTTTTTTGAGACACAGTCTCACTCTATTGCCTGGGCTGGAGTGCGGTGGTATGATCATGGCTCACTGCAGCCTGAATCTCCCAGGCTCAGGCAATCCTCCTGCCTCAGCCTTCTGAGTAGCTGGAACCATAGGCATGCACTACCACGCCCAGCTAATTTTTAAAAAATTATTCATAGAGATGGAGTCTCCCTGTGTTGCCCAGGCCGGACTTGAACTGGTCTCAAGCAATCCTCCTTCCTTCGCTTCACGTGATCCTCACTCCTTGGCCTCACCAGCTGTTGGGATTACAGGCGTGAACCATCACCTAAAGTGATACCAGACCCAACATCCATTTTAATGCAATATAAAGCTTGCAAAATTGAACTGTCCCATGTCAGGAAGCAAACTGTGTTCTAATTTCTAAATTACTAACTGGGCTTCTAAATGTATATGTTCATACAGTAGAGCATTACAGAGTGTTCTGTATATTGTTGGTGTTTCACTGAGTGTTTGCCATTGTTTAGTACTGTCTTTGCATTTATTCAATATTACCACATGCTATAATCACTAGACCAGAGTAGAGCATTTGTCAAGCAAAGAGTTCCAAGTAGGAGTCAAAATAAACTGGGAAATAAAGTTGCCGTAAAATTTTGTGGATAGTAGTTGAAAAATGCTTCTCAAAAAGGGTCTATAGTAAGTGGGAAAGTAGGTCACACCTCATTTTTTATAAAGTTCTTTCTGCACTCAACTTTCAGAAGTTTGTGTATACTCAGTGATTAAAGTAGGCATTTATAAATGGTGTGGGAATAATTTTAAATTGAGTTTAAGGAGTTAAACAATTTTGTACTTATTTCTATTTTCTGTAAATGATGGGAGTTTTTTAAAAAAAAACTTTAATAAAATACACTTTTGATCATTTCTTCTTCTTTTTTTTTTTTTTTTGAGACAGGGTCTTGCTCTGTCACCCAGGCTGGAGTGCAATGGTGCGATATCGGCTCACTGCAAGCTCCGCCTCCCAGATTCAAGCCATTCTTCTGCCTCAGCCTCCCGAGTAGCTGGGATTACAGGCACCCGCAACCACACCTGGCTAATTTTTTGTATTTTTAATAGAGACAGGGTTTCACCATGTTGTTCAGGCTGGTCTCGAACTCCTGACCTCATGATCCACCCACCTCGTCCTCCCAAAATGTTGGAATTACAGGCATGAGCCACTGTGCCCAGCCAGGATATATTTGCATGAACATTATAGCTATGAAGAATAAAGATACCCATTAAGAAACTGGATTATGTGAAATATCTTAAATTTTTCTTTATTATTTAATATACAAGCAAAACTTCTTTGTTGTAGAAAAATTAGAATATAGAAATTAATACAAAGGAAAAAAAGTATAGTCCCACCACTGGGTTGAATGAATTCTGATATTTTTCCTGTGTGTGCTTCTTCCAGAAATATGGCTACACACACCTTTCTGCAGGAGAGCTGCTTCGTGATGAAAGGAAGAACCCAGATTCACAGTATGGTGAACTTATTGAAAAGTACATTAAAGAAGGAAAGATTGTACCAGTTGAGATAACCATCAGTTTATTAAAGAGGGTAAGGAGTGTGAATGAATGCCAACCAGTTCAAACCAGCGAGGAAACAAGAAATTAAATTTACCTTTTGGCCAGGCAGTTGCTCATACTTGCAATCCCAGCACTTTGGGAAGCCAAGGCAAGAGGATCACTTGAGACTGGGAATTCAACCTAGTGAAACCCCATCTCTACAAAAAATTTCTTTAAAAAGCCAGGCATGGTGGCATATGTCTGTAGTCCCAGCTGCTTGTGAGACTGAGGCAGAAGGATTGCTTGACCCCAGAAGTTCAAGTCCAGCCTGGGAAACATAGTGAGACCTCCTCTCAAAAATAAATAAACAAACAACATTAATAGTAAAAATAAATCCACCTTTCATATGTGTAATGAAAAATATCAAAAGTTTTGTTTTGAGACAGTGTCTTTGTCACCCAGGCTAGTGTGCAGTGTCCTGATCACAGCTCACTGCAGCCTCAACCCTCCAGGCTTAAGCCATCTTCCCACCTCAGCCACCTGAATAGCTGGGACTACAGGTGCATGCCACCACACCCAACTAATTTTTTTCTATGTTTTGTGGAGACAGGGTCTCACTATGTTGCCTAGGCTGGGCTGGAACTCCTGGGCTCAAGTGATCCTCTCACCTCGACCTCCCAAAGCGCTGGGATTACAGGAGAGAGCCACCACACGTGGCTCAGAGTATTGAATTTCTTGCTTGTGGAAGGTGGTTATGCTTGAGAATGGCAGAACTAGAAACTTTGCTTTCACCTGGGAAGAAATCGGACCGTGGCAAGGATTCTCTGCTTTGATTTAGGATCACCTGTAGCTCAACTTAACATCCATTTATGTGCACTTGGTCCTTTCTTCCCAACATTCAGACAGTTACTGTCTTCCATTTCTGTTTCTTCTTTTATCCTCCCTCCCCTGCTCCCTTTCCTTTTTTGCTTTCTTTTGTTCTTTTTTGTTTGTTTGTTTTGTTTTCAGTTAGAGTCTCACTCTGTCGCCAGGCTAGAGTACAGTGGCGCAATCTCAGCTCACTGCAACCTCCGCCTCCCGGGTTCAAGAGATTCTTCTGTCTCAGCCTCCAGAATAGCTGGGACTACAGGTGTACACTACCATGCCCAGCTAATTTTTGTATTTTTAGTAGAGACAGGGTTTCACCATGTTGGCCAGGATGGTCTCGATCTCTTGACTTGGTGATCTGCCTGCCTCAGCCTCCCAAAGTGCTGGGATTACAGGCGTGAGCCACCGTGCCTGGCGCCTAAACCTCTTTCTTTCTTCTTTCTCGTGTTTTTGTTTTTTGTTTTTTGGAGATGGAGTTTCGCTCTGTCGCCCAAGCTGGAGTGCAGTGGCGCAAACTCGACTCACTGCAAGCTCCGTCTCCCGGGTTCAGGCCATTCTCCTGCCTCAGCCTTCCGAGTAGCTGGGACTACAGGCGCCCGCCACCACGCCCGGCAAATTTTTTTTTTTAATTTTTTAGTAGAGACGGAGTTTCACCGTGTTAGCCAGGATGGTCTCGCTCTCCTGACTTCATGATCCGCCCTCCTCAGCCTCCCAAAGTGCTGGGATTACAGCATGAGCGACCGCGCATGGCCCTTTCTCTTTTTTAACCCACGTCCTTCTCATCATTGATGTTCGCTCAGCCATGGTGTCTACTTTTCTGGTGCATTACCAGCTTCAATGTGAAATGCTAAGACTTAATAGCTTTCAAAACTAAAATATGTCACATCTGAGGCTGGGTGCAGTGGCTGATGCCTGTAATCCTAGCACTTTGGGAGGCTGAGGCAGGGGGATCACTTGAGGTCAGGAGTTCGAGACCAGTCTGGCCAACATGGTGAAACCCTGTCTCTACCAAAAAATATAAAAAATTAGCCAAGTGTGGTGGCACACACCTGTAATCCTAGTTACTTGGGAGGCAGAGACAGAAGAATCGCATGAACCTGGGAGGCAGAGATGTTGGTGAGCTGAGATCATGCTACTGCACTCCAAGCTGGGTGACAGAGTGAAACTCCATCTCTTTAAAAAAAAAGTCCGGGCATGGTGGCTCACACCTGTAATCCCAGCACTTTAGGAGGCCAAGGTGGGTGAATCCCGAGGTCAGGAGTTCAAGACCAACCTGGCCAACATGGTGAAACCCCATCTCTACTAAAAATACAAAAAAAAAAAAATTTAGCCAGGAGTGGTGGCAGGCATCTGTAATCCCAGCTACTCGGGAGGCTGAGGCAGGAGAATCACTTGAACCCAGGAGTGGAGGTTGCAGTGAGCCGGGATCAAGCCACTGTACTCCAGCCTGGGCAACAGGGTGAGATTCCGTCTCGAATGAATGAATGAATGAATGAATGAATGAATGAATGAATGAATGTCACATCTGAAAAACAGACACCTTGTATTTACTAGGTAACTTTTCATTCTAGATTCCTAAAACTATAATCATTATATATTATCACATATAAGACCAGTGAGGGAGAAAAAGAAGTGCAATATTGGGAACAACAAGAAATAGCTGAAGCCTGATGGAAAAGAACTATATAAGCATCTGGTTGGAACTAAAGACATTGGGGATGAAAAGTGGCTCATAAACCCTTTCTTAGTCTTGTCTCAGAGGTTGAAGTAACCTGCTTGCATTCCAAAATAAACAAATCCTCTCTCCCCATTCCCTCTCTCTAATGTCCTTTCTCTGCTCTATAAAGCAGAGAAAGCATTATGAAAGAGCAGACTATATGGTTTTTACTTTTTCACTCTCTACTTTTTAACCCTTTGCAGTCAGATTCTGTTTCCATCTCCATTGCAGCTGTTCTTGCGTGTTACCAATGATGATCTCTATCAAATAATACTTTTAGTCATTATTTTTCTTGTAGTATTTAACTCTGATCAGTGTGTTTGAAAATCATTCCTCTTTTGTTCTTTATGACAGCATCTCTTTTTCTTCTCCCTACTGAGTGACTGCTGTTTCTCAATCCTCTTTAATAGTTATTCTTTTGCAAGTTTCCAAAACCATGATGCTTCTCAGGGTTTTATACTTGGTCTTCTTCAGCTGTCATTGTATATGTTTCTTTCTGGATGGTTTTAGCCATACCCAAAGCTTTCACTATGCTAATGTTGCTAAAGTCTATAGCTCTAAAACAAAATGTTTGTTTTGAATTCCAGACATATATTTTTAATTACCTAACTACTAGGCCTCTATCTGAATGTCTCACAAGTGCCTCAAAATCAGCATGTCAGAGGCTGAGTGTATTGTCTAAAATGTGATCTTCCTTTGCTTCTTGTCTTGCTTAATGGTTCTACCATCTACCTAGCTACTCAAGGCAGAAATCTGGGAATCAATCTATATCTCCTGCCTCTTCCTCACTTTCCCAAATCCATTCAGTGAGCATATCTTTCCAATTATCTTTCTTTTAATCCTCTTCTGTTAGTCTCTCCTCTGTCATTACTATCACCTTAGTTCACATCTTTTTTTCTTTTTCTTTTTCTTTTTTTTTTTTTTTTGAGGCAGAGTCTCGCTCTGTCACCCAGGCTGGAGTGCAGTGGCACAATCTCGGCTCACTGCAACGTGCACCTTCCGGGTTCGAGTAATTCTCTGCCTCAGCCTCCTGAGTAGCTGGGATTACAGGTACCAGCCACCATGCCTAGCTAATTTTTGTATTTTTAGTAGAGATGGGGTTTCACCGTCTTGGCCAGGCTGGTCTTGGACTCCTGACCTCATGATCCACCCGCCTTGGCCTCTCAAAGTACTGGGATTACAGGCGTGAGCCACCACACCCCGCCACATCCTCTTTTTTTCTTATCTGGACTATCAGTAGAGACTCCTAGTTAGTCTTTTTGCTTTTAATCCATCTTTGTCCCCTTCTGATTCATCCTCTTCAGTGCAGTCAGAGTGATTTTTTTTCTAAAAGGCAATATGAGCCTGTTATTTTACTGCTTAAAATTCTTAAATGTTCCTGTATTACTTCCAGAATAAAACTCAAATTCCTTAGTGTCCCATACAAAGTTCTTCATTAGTCTTACTCCTTGCTTACTTTCCAGTCATATATCCCACCACTCTCCACACATATCCTAAGAGTCAGTTGTGCCAGCTAATAGATTCATTTAAGCAGTTTTGCTTTCTCATTTATATTTCCAGTTTCCACTATCTGGAGGACACTGATCCCTGTCTGCCTACACGTGCCATTTCATTATTCAGGATTCAGTTCCACTGCCACTTCTTTGGAAAAGCTTTCTTTGGCAGTTTCCTTGCAGTTTGTGCTGACTTCTTTGTTTTACTATAGTATCCTTTGCATACTTGATTATAGAACTTAGCACATGTATGTATACATATTTGTCATGCACTCAACTGTGACTCCCCCCAGGGACAAGAGTCATGACCTTGCTCTTCATGTTCCTTGATCGTAGACCTCGAATGAGTGTATGCTGAATGAGTATGATATTGATGTGCATTTTTCAGATATCTTCCACTACCATAGTTGTGGTAGAAAGGCTATAGCAGAGGCTCAAAAGCATTCTGCTGAAGTTTTGCAAATATCAAAGAAGCTAGATGATAGCTTAAAACCAATTCTCAGATAAAGGGATCATGGGTCCTGACAGCCATTGTTCTTGAGGAACCAGAGAAGTTTGAACATGGACAGTACTGAATGTCAGTTCGCTTTGGAATAGAGGCTCCTCTAAGGTTTATTACAGTCATGTATTTGAAGTGGCAAGGATTTGGAGATTAGAGATTTCTGTCTCCTATTTACATATTCCCACATTCTACCTAAATTCACGCTTTGGAAGAGGATGGTGAAATGGGTTGTTCTTGCTCTCTTTCTGAATGTGTTCTTTTGTTCCCTTTGTTTTGGGGCAGCCAGTGACATTTGGGTTTAATTAGCTTCCATTAAAAAGCATTTTATCCTACATTAATAATTAATGCTAATGGTCTTTTATATTTGTCCAAAGCTTTGTGTTGTTGGACTTGAATTACATGAATAGCAGAGTTGAGCACCTGTAGAAGTAATATACTTTCCACTACAGCAAAACGACTTGGGAAGAGCAAAGGGAACACAAGACAGGGTCTCCAGTTGCTGGAGCAAAGATAATGGTTAATGGTTATTTTCCTCTTATTGCTGCTTTTATTGTTTATTTATAACTTTGTGAATGTGTATGTGAAAGTAACATATACTTAACTGTAGAAAATTTGGAAACCACAGAAAAAAATTGTGTGTAAAAATGAGATGGTGGTGAGAGGAGCACATACCCATAACCACACCAGCTTGAGGCAACCATGTTAATACATTGATAGATTTCCTTCTAGTCTTTTTTTGCTATGTACCCTCCACCCTTTACTTAGGGTTTAAATAATAATAATAAAACAAACACCCATGTATACACTACCATGCTTGAGAAATTTCATTTTGTTAATGTAGTATTGAACCTAAATCTTCTTTTTCCTTTAGGAAATGGATCAGACAATGGCTGCCAATGCTCAGAAGAATAAATTCTTGATTGATGGGTTTCCAAGAAATCAAGACAACCTTCAAGGTTGGAACAAGACCATGGATGGGAAGGCAGATGTATCTTTCGTTCTGTTTTTTGACTGTAATAATGAGGTAATGAAAATCTTCATCTGCCCACATAGGCTTTAAGCAACTGTTAGTCAACTATTGGAAAAAAACAAAAGATTTTTTAACTTACATTTTATATTGGCAGCAGTGTTTTTTGAATTGGTGGATTGGATGGACAGAACAGCACTGTCTTGCTGTTGGAGTATTAAAAACTATTTGGCATTAGCAGCCTTGGGGAGCTAAATTTTCCTTTATTTTCCAAATAAAAAGAATCAGTTTTGATTTTTAAAAAATAAGAATTGACATACATAATAATATTAGGTAAGAAGCTGGACTACTTTCTTAGGTAGACATTATTATCAAAGAGTATCTTGCCTTAGGGTGTTGTTTACTGGAAGAGAAACACGTTTCTGAGAAGTTAGGAAAACTTTCTGTTTTAAAGAAACATACGGGGCCAGGTATGGTGGCTCACGCCTGTAATCCTAGCACTTTGGGAAGCCAAGGCAGGCAATCACCTTAGGTCAGGAGTTCAAGACCAGCCTGGCCAACATGGTGGAACCCCGTCTCTACTAAAAATACAAAAATTAGCCTGGCGTGGTGGCACACGCCTATAATCCCAGCTACTTGGGAGGCTGAGGCAGGAGAATTGCTTGAACTTGGGAGGCGGAGGTTGCAGTGAGCCAAGATTGCGCCACTGCACTCCAGCCTGGGTGACAGAGCAAGACTGTCTCAAAAAAAGAAAAAAAAAAGAAACGTACAGGATAGCCTGATTTGTCTTAAGAGTGAAATGATCTTGAAAAAAGCAAAAAAATGTACTTTTCTTTCTGGTAGTTCTAATAACGAAGTCAGACATACTTTTGAATAACTAAATACATTTCTCAGAATCATTTAATTAAGAAGCCTGAAGTGTAGTTAGTACCTTGAAGGAAGTTGACTGTTCTTAGGTTGAACTGTAAATGTGCCTCTGGTGGAGAGACTTGCTGCGGCCTTTATGTCCTTTCCTTTCCTTTCCTTTCCTTTCCTTTCCTTTCCTTTCCTTTCCTTTCCTTTCCTTTCCTTTTTCCTTTCCTTTTTCCTTTCCTTTTTCCTTTCCTTTTTCCTTTCCTTTCCTTTCCTTTCCTTTCCCTCTCCTTTCCTCTTTCCTTTCCTATTTTATTTGAGATGGAGTCTTACTTTCTTGCCCAGGCTGGAGTGCAGTGGTACGATCTTAGCTCACTGCAACCTCCCAGGTTCAAGCAGTTCTCCTGCCTCAGCCTCCCAAGTAGCTGGAAGTACAGGCGTGCGCACCACACCTAGTTAATTTTTGTATTTTTAGTAGAGACGGTGTTTTGCAATGTTGGCCAGGCTTGTCTCGAACTCCTGACCTTAGGTGATCTACCTGCCTTAGCCTCCCAGAGTGCAGAGCCTCCCAGGGATTGCAGGCATGAGTCACCATGCCTGGCCTTTTGCATTGTTTTAAAATGCAACTCTCTTCTTCCAACCCCCAAAAATATGTTTTCATTTACCCTTCAAAGTTAACTTTAGAATGTTACCACAGCTTTATAACTAAGGAATGTTTATTCACAATTAAAAAGGGATGCTTTATTCAAATGCAAATATGTTGACTCAAATATTTGCAAATTTATGGAATTATCAAAAAGCAGGCAAAAAGGAAACAAAATTTGAGGCATGTAATTCATACCTAATAAGTTAACAGTATATCTGAGATGGGACCATACACATACAGATCTTTTTATTGCAGTTTGAAAAGAAATACACAGGAAAAACTGAGTCATGAATGAATTCTTATTATGCTCTGTACTTATTTAACCTAGTTTATATAAATTGAACCACGTTTAATTTTAAAAGGACTTTGCATGTTGATTAATGAATTAGACACACTGGGTTTATTGCAGGGGTTTTTTTGGTCATCTCTTTAAACTCTTGTTTTCTTTTCAGGTTAAAAGAATGGCAAATTCGTATCTTTATGTTTTTGATAACTTTATATCTCTTTTTAGATCTGCATTGAACGATGTCTTGAGAGGGGAAAGAGTAGTGGTAGGAGTGATGACAACAGAGAGAGCTTGGAAAAGAGGTACTTTGCAGTTTTTACATACAACCACTTCAATCCCAGACCTGCCCTATTTGGTATAGGAAAAAAAGAGTCACATTTAAACATGTAAAATGGCTTGTTTAAGATGTTAAGTCAATCGGTCGGGGCAGATCCAGTGTTCTGTGAGCTCGTCTATAACATATAGAAGAAAGGATAGATACCTAGAACCTTGTAATACTTACTTTTGCAGAATTCAGACATACCTTCAGTCAACAAAGCCAATTATTGACTTATATGAAGAAATGGGGAAAGTCAAGAAAATAGATGCTTCTAAATCTGTTGATGAAGTAAGTGTTCCTAGCCTGTCTTTAAAAAAATATGTCAAATAAAAACGTGATTATTTGTTTTGGGGTAGGCAGGAGAAAAAGAAATACTATCACAGATTAGTTTTTCAAGACACTGGAAGCCGGGCATAGTGGCTCATGCCTGTAATCCCAGCACAGGAGTTCGAGACCAGCCTGGGCAACATACGGGGACTCTGTCTCTTAAAAAAAAAAAAAAAAGAAAAGAAGACATTGGGGACTAAATGAAAAATTAGGGTTTTTTTCCTATCTGAGTAAAACCTAAAATGAGGTTTACAACTTCACACTTGTTCTTCATAAGAAATGGGTGGTTTATGAATTCTGAACTTGCTCCCAAGTACTAGAAAACTGGTATTTTAAGAATGTGAGTTGGATCACATGAATGGCAAGTCATCTAGCTCAAGAGCTCCAGGCTTCTTTCTTCTGCCACAGAACAAATAGCACCACAGGTGGAAGGTTTCCATGACTTACCACTTCTCTCTTTTTTCATAAATAGTGATCTCTGAATTGTGGTTTGCAAACCCAACAAAATTTCTAGTGTCTCTTAATGAACCTAACCTCCCTTTCCCCAATTCCCTGAATCTTCATCCTCTTATAGTCATAAGATAAAAAAGAATGGCCCGGGAAGAAGATTCAGGGAATCTTTTTTTAATCCATTCACACTTTGTATAGAGGTGATGTAATACATGAGAAAACTGTGTTTTAGAATCAGAACTAAGAAGATAAGCCACTTCAGTGTATATTTTATCAAATTATTGGCAGCCTATCAAGAATATTTTGTCCTAAAAGCACTAATTGAATGTAATATAGTCATAATTTTATATGTATTATTTATATAATATTACTGTCTAAAGTAAAATAGATGAAACTATGTGATTTTAAAAAATGATTCATTTTGAAAATTCATGTAAATTTGATTTTTTTTATGTGATCTTGTTTGGAGATGGAGTCTTTATTTTTTATTTTATTTTATTTATATATATTTTTTGAGACAGTGTCTTGCTCTGTTGCCCAGGCTGGAGTGCAGTGGTGTGATCTCAGCTCACTGCAACCTCCGTCTCCTGGATTCAAGTAATTCTCCTGCCTCAGCCCCCTGGGTAGCTGGGATTACAGGCACCTGCCACCACACCTGGCTGATTTTTGTATTTTTAGTAGAGACGGGGTTTCACCATGTTGGCCAGGCTGGTCTTGAACTCCTGACCTCAAGTGATCTACCCGCCTCGACCTCCCAAAGTGCTGGGATTACAGATGTGAGCCACCATGCCCAGCCAAATTTGATTGTTTTTAATAAGAACTTAACTGTATGGTATTTTAACAGTGCCTGCTTTTAAAATTATTATCATCTTTTTCCTTTACAGGTTTTTGATGAAGTTGTGCAGATTTTTGACAAGGAAGGCTAATTCTAAACCTGAAAACATCCTTGAAATCATGCTTGAATATTGCTTTGATAGCTGCTATCATGACCCCTTTTTAAGGCAATTTTAATCTTTCATAACCACATCTTAATTAGTGGCTGGAAAGTACATGGTAAAACAAAGTTAATTTTTTATGTTCTTTTTTCTGGTCACAGGAGTAGACAGTGAATTCAGGTTTAACTTCATCTTAGTTATGGTGCTCACTAAACAAAGAAGGATATCAGCTAGTTTTTTTTAATTCAAAAAGAATATCCTTTTATAGTTTGTGCCTTCTGTGAGCAAAACTTTTTAGTACGCATATATATCCCTTTAGTAATCACAACATGTTAGGATTTAGGGATACCCGCTTCCTCTTTTTCTTGCAAGTTTTAAATTTCCAACCTTAAGTGAATTTGTGGACCAAATTTCAAAGGAACTTTTTGTGTAGTCAGTTCTTGCACAATGTGTTTGGTAAACAAACTCAAAATGGATTCTTAGCAGCGTTTTAGTATTTATCAAATAACTGACCATTTACTATAGAAAGGTGAAAAAACTTAAGCTTTGTTTTACTACAACTTGTACAAAGTTGTATGACAGGGCATATTCTTTGCTTCCAAGATTTGGGTTGGGGGCACTAGGGGTTCAGAGCCTGACAGAATTGTCAGCTTTATTCTGACATAATCTAAGGGTATGGAGCAAGGATCACATCTAATGCTTGTGTTCCTTATACTCTGTTATATAGTATTATTCATGATTCAGCTGATCTTAACAAAATTCCTAGCAGTGGAACCTTGAAATGCATGTGGCTAGATTTATGCTAAAATGATTCAGTTAGCATTTTAGTAACACTTCAAAAGTTTTTTTTCTTTGTTTTCTAGACTTAATAAAAGGTTAGGATTAATTAGAAGAAGCAATCTAGTTAAATTTCCCATTTGTGTTTTATTTTCTTGAATACTTTTTTCATAGTAATTTGTTTAAAAAGATATAAAAATCATTGCACTTTGGTCAGAAAATTAATAAATATATCTTATAAATGTTTGATTCCCTTCCTTGCTATTTTTATTCAGTAGATTCTTGTTTGGCATCATGTTGAAGCACCAAAAGATAAATGATTTTTAAAAGGCTATAGAGTCCAAAGGAATATTCTTTTACATCAATTCTTCCTTTAAAAATCTCTGAGAAATTTGTTTTCGCCTTACTTTTTTTTCCCTCTGTCACCAATGCTAAGTGGTATCCAAGATTCTTAATATGAGATTTAAAATCTTAAAATGTTTCTTATTTTCAGCACTTACGTCATTTGGTACACAGGGTCAAATAGGGCAAATAATTTTGTCTTTGTATAATTAGATTTGATATTTAAAGTCACTGGAAATAGTGAGGACAAGTTAATGGATGTTTTTATATTTTAATAGAATCATTTCTATGTGTTATGAAATTCACTTATTAATGATAAATTTTTCAACATACTTGCCATTAGAAAACAAAGTATTGCTAAGTACTGTAACATACTGGCCACCAAAATTCGTATTGAGATTATCTTGGTTTCTTGGAAGAGATAGGAATGAGTTCTTATCTAGTGTTGCAGTCCAGCAAATACAGAGGTGGTTTAATCAAACAACTCTAGTGTGAAGCAAGAGTAAAGACTAAGGTTTCGAGAGCATTCCTACTCACATAAGTCAAGAAATCTGTCAGATAGGAATCTAAGTATTTATAGTGAGATTGTGAAAGCAACCTTAAAGTTTTGAAGGACTGTTGAGACTAGGTGCTTTGCTTCCTTTCCTCAGATATCTTTCCGTAGCATTTGAGAACAGAAACCAAGAAACATGGTAATTACTAAATTATGAGGCTTTGCTTTTTGTTTGCTTTTAAGTAGAAAAACATGTTGGCAACATTGAGTTTTGGAGTTGATTGAGATAATCGGACTTAACTAGTTTTGTCATTCCATTTGTTAAAGATACAGTCACCAAGAATTTTTTGAGTTTTTTGAAAGACCCCAATTTAAGCCTTGCTTATTTTTAAAAATTAAGTTATTTCCATTCAGTGATGTTGGATGTGTATGAATTATTTAGTAAATAATCTCAATAAATTTTGTGCTGTGGCCTTTGCTATTTGTTCGTTCAGATTTCTGTTCTGTAAGCATATGGAAGATCAAGAAGTATCCTATTTAATATGTGGGTTCTCACACTACAAAAGCAGAGTTCAGGACTGTCGATGCAAAGAGTCAAATTCTGTAAAATATTTGAAGATATTTATTCTAAGCCAAATATGAGTGATGAGTGGCTTGTGACACAGTCCTCAGGAGATCCTGAGAACATGTGCGTACGGTGGCCAGTGTGCAGCTTGCTTTTATACATTTTAGGGAGACATGAGACATCAGTCAATACAGGTAAGATATATACATGGTTCAGTCCAGAAAGGTGGGACAACTGGAAGCAGGAGTGGGGAAAGCTTCCAAGCCTTAGGCAGATTCAAAGATTTTCTGATTGGCAATTGGTTGAAAGAGTTAGTAAATAGAAAGGCATGTCTAGGTTGATACAGGGTTTGTTGGAGACCAGGGTTTTATCATGCAGATGAAAACTTCAGGTAGCAGGCTTCAGAGAAAATAGATTGTAAATGCTTCTTATTAAGAGTCTGTTCTATTAGTAATTTCAAAAGGGAGGTGAGGTATAATGAGGCATATCTGGCTCTCCCTTCCCATTATGGCCTGAAACTAGTTCTTCAGATGAACTCCGGAATGCCCTTGGCCTAGAGGAAGGGTCCATTCAGATGGTTGTGGGGGCGCTTAGAATTTTATTTTTGCTTTACAGGATCCAGGAAAATTTTTCATCCTGTTTTTGTGTTTTGGCTTAAGCAGAAAGCATGATTTTATCCCATTCCTTCAAGAAGTAATCTCCACTGAGACACAAGCAGCCTATTTTATTACCTACCAGCAGCATCAATCACTTATCTCTTTTAGGGGAAGATGACAGTAAGCAATGTATATTAGGATGTGGGCTTTTTGTGGACTTTCGGCTTTACTCTTGTAATTTAAGTGGTTCACAAACATTCCAGTGGTCCCTGAAGATAATAGTGGCTGAAAGTACTGGGCAGATGAGGTTAGCATCTTCTCCCTGGAGGTTTGGTTGTCATCTTCAAACAACTACTAATAGCACAAGCAAATAGTACTAAAAACACTTTTCTGGCCGGGCGTGGTGGCTCACGCCTGTAATCCCAGCACTTTGGGAGGCCGAGGCAGGTGGATCACAAGGTCAGGAGTTTGAGACCAGCCTGACCAACATGGTGAAACCCTGTCTCTACTAAAAATAAAAAAAATTAGCCAGGTGTGGTGGCAGGCACCTGTAGTCCCAGCTACTCGGGAGGCTGAGGCAGGAGA
>NW_012120487.1:292563-304861 GCF_000951035.1 Colobus angolensis palliatus
GACCTCGTGATCCGCCCGTCTCAGCCTCCCAAAGTGCTGGGATTACAGGCGTGAGCCACTGCGCCCGGCCTATGGGAGTTCTTTAGAGTTCTTTCTGCTTCTCTTAGGTTCCTCTTCTTCAATAAGGCTTTTCCTTCATGGCTTTGTCCTCCTGAAACAAAGAGGGTAAGAGAAGAGATTTTAATTATTTTGTCTTATTTAGAGGGCCTATGGGAGTTCTTTAGAGTTCTTTCTGCTTCTCTTAGGTTCCTCTTCTTCAATGAGGCTTTTCCTTCATGGCTTTGTCCTCCTGAAACAAAGAGGGTAAGAGAAGAGATTTTAATTATTTTGTCTTATTTAGAGAGACAAGGGTAGTACATCAGAACATTTCTCTAGGTGAGGTTCTTTCAGCTACAGAATATAATTTTTTATTTATGATACATTTCAAAGTAACTTGTATGCAACTTGTGAACACTGGCCTTTGACACCATCCAGAGTAAAAGCATCTGCAGAGACAAGTTACCACTTTCCCACATCCCAGCTCTAATGTTAGATAAGCACAGATACACTCTAAGAATTGTCTTCCACACAATGAAATCAAGCAGTTAAGCAGCATACCACATATGCATCCTCATTTAATTGAACTGCATATTAAAAGAGAGAGCAAAATTTTTAAAAAGCCATGAATGTGAGCTTTGGGAATGTTCTTACACTACTGTTTTGAAGGCTTTCTGGAAGAAATGTACTCTCAGTAGCTACTTCTATGACATTAAGAAAAAAAAAAAAGATACGTGGTCTCAAGGTGAGCTTCCAAGAAAAAACCTGAAGTGAGTAAGTTTCCTTGCTAGTGTCTAAGCCTTTGCAGCCCTTTGAGGACTGTGAGTTGAACTGTCCTTCTTATAGCTGCTTGGCTCCAAGAACTTCCAGAAGGGAAAGAAAATGAATAGGTTCATTAGTTGGTACTTAAAAGGACAAAGTGTGTGCATGGCTCACCCTAAGTTGTTTGTTAATCAAAAAGGATTTTCACAAATGGCTCCAAAATAGCTGCCAACACTTGGCCAGTCTTGTAGGTATGATTGTGAAGAGACTGCATCAAAATGTCCTTGTCAAAATGTCACACTGTTTTCTTTTTAATTACCAGGTGCACAATAAGCACTACCATTGTTCTGTCCTCAACTGGGATAACAGTCAAATGATACATTATTTACATGATTTGGAGGGGGAAAATGCTGAAGTTTAAAGACTCATTTTTTAGGGACTGGGTGTGGTGGCTCACGCCTGTAATCCCAGCACGCCAAAGCCCGCAGATCACTTGAGGTCAGGAGTTTGAGACCAGCCTGGCCAACATGGTGAAACCCTGTCTCTACTAAAAATATATAAAAGTAGCCGGGCGTGGTGGTGTGCGCCTGTAGTCCCAGCTACTCAGGAGGCTGAGGTAGGAGAATCCCTTGAGCCTGGGAGGTGGAGGTTGCTGTGAGCTGAGATCATGCATCGCGCTGCAGCTTGGGCGACAGATCAAGACTCTGTCTCAAAATAAATAAATAAATAAAGACTAATTTTTGATTGGGTCAAAATATTCCCACATTAAAATGAACAAGTTGAAACAGCTCCATCAGAATCTCCCTGGTTCCAAAATAACTGTCAGAATGCCCATGTCATATTCAGTATCAAAGATGATTGAGCAGAGACTGTATCTATATTCTTTCCTTTCTCTGTTTAAAGCCTTTACTTAGGTCTGGATAAGTGCTGTCTGGGGAAAGGATAACTCCTGGACTTGGAGCTGCTGCTGCTGTGTGCATATGGAAATTCTGAAACGCAGGGGATGTGATGGGATGAGTGTAAAACCATTTGTATAGAGAAGCAGAATTTTGTTCCATCTAGTTCTACTTTATACACGATGCTTCAGTTCTACTTTATACATGATGCTTCTTTTTTATTGTTCTTCTTTTTTTTTTTTTTTTAAATGGTGGCAGCAGAGGAGGAGACACACAGCTCAGCCACCAGCCAGAGAGGACATGACGGTTCTCGCTGGAACTTTCTTATTCTATCAATAATCACTCCCAAAACACTGTGTCTTAATCTGTTCAAAAGTCTTCATGTTCACAGACCGCACTCGCACTTCTCTCCACCAGTATTTTGTTGATGAAAATGGAATTCAGGAATGTGATTTCCTTAACACAATCTATCTTCATTTCTCTTTAACTTGTGGTTTCAGTAATTTTGTGGCTATTTCTGAGTTTTGTTTATGTATTTGACTTAAGAAAGTAGCTGTCTATAGTCAGCAGCTAAATTATTGTTTTATACGACATAGATTATGGCTAGTTGGTGAAATAATAGCTAGGTACACATAGGAGGTATTACCATAGTCTGTAATCACATTCATGCAAGGGTCTGTTATTTTAATTTAGCTAACTGGTTATTAGCAAGCCGATTTTCAGAGATGCTGACCCCTGTGACTGGAATCAGATTTGTTGCAGGTAGTCCACATCTTCCTTAGGCCATGCGTCTGTCACCGGACCAAGGGATGACAATAGCACCAAAATAATCACATTACAAATATTGGCTGGCCATTCATTCAAAATATGTTTGAGACATTGGGGATACAATAGTCAGTTAATATACACCCACTGCCCTCAACAGGCTTACTAGATAAGCTCAAATCCAGTGGTTTCTTAGCTGATTGTGTTCCTGTATAGTGCTTTTAATGCTGGCAAACTTTTTTACCTTTGTGATTTTGTTTTTTTTCCCAGCAATTCTGAGGCAGGTTGGAATGGTGATTTTCTGGTTTCAAGGATGATTAAACTGAGGCCCAAAGAGTTCAAGTCAGTTGACACAATCTTTGTGCTAGAGAGTGGTGGGTTTGGGACTACAACCCAGACCTCTGGGCCTGAAAGATCTGCCTCCCAGGCCGGGCACAGTATCTCACGCCTGTAGTCCTAGCACTTTGGGAGGCTGAAGAGAGCAGATCACCTGAGGTCAGGAGTTTGAGACCAGCCTGGCCAGCATGGTGAAACCTCATCTCTACTAAAAATAGAAAAATTAGCTGGGCATGGTGGCATGCACCTGTAATCTCAGCTACTTGGGAGGCTGAGGCAGGAGAATTGGTTGAACCCGGGAGGCAGAGGTTGCAGTGAGCCGAGATCACACCACTGCACTCCTGCCTGAGAGCGAGACGGTGTCTCAAAAAAAGAAAGAAAAAAAAAGATCTGCCTCCTGTCTCTCTAGTAGCCTCTGCTACCTATCTGTAATAAGGCAACGTGACCTCTAATACCCCACCATGCGTCCCATCACTAGTCTATTACCCTTGTTTATTTTCTCATTGCATATATCACCATGTGAAGTTACTTTTACTTATTGTTGATTTCCCCTCTAGATTTTAAGTGCTAGAAGAGCACTTACCTTGTTTATTCCTGTTTTCCAATACCTAGACCAGTGCCTGCACGTAGTAGGCACTCAATAAATGTTTGTTGAAAAAATAAACTGAAAAGGAAAGATAATTTTGGCAGTAGCTGTAGCTACAAGTTATATCACTGAACTTTGGATCCCAGTAGAGTCTGCTTGTGATCTCCTTAGGATTCTATTTTTGTTCCCCCGAAGATTGGGCGCTGATAATCATAAAATACTGGGACCCCATGAGCTTCCCTCTGTTTTCAGTACACAACTCATGAAAAGACTTAAAGTGTGACTATCTCAGAGGGAAAAAAGAAAGGGATAAGAAAACAATGGGCGAAAAATCTCACCCACCCATCCATAGTTCAATCTATGTTGATAGATTTTTTTATCTATTGTACCTCTGTTTCACTATTACTATGTCAGGACATGGAAAATCTCTACGAAGGCTTTAGACAGTTTTTGTTCACGCCACAGATTTGAAATGACTTAATATAAATTTCTACTTGAAGCCTTTTAAGATTATAGTACATCCTAAGCACTTTAACACCTGCTTATTAAATTCGAAAAGAATAAAGTTAGATGCTTTTAGCCTGCCTTCTCCTCTATAGCTGTGTGTTGTGGTTCTTAATCAATGGAGTCCATTCAAAAATGGGAAAGAGATTTCAGATGTCTTAGTAGGATTTCTCTGTTGTCTTACTAACCTGGCACAGAGTAGATAAATAAATGTTTGTATATTGAAAGAAGGAAAGTGTCTGCTTCAAAGCCTTCCAGACAGTTAGGAGCAGAACTAGGCCTATAACCCAATTCTTTCTCCCAGCTCTTACTCCTCAAAGCCAACATGCTTTTTTTTTTTTCTTTAAAAAAAAAAAAGGACAGGGTCTAGCTCTGTTGCCCAACTGCAACCTCTGCCCTTGATCAGGCTCAAGCAACCCTCCCACCTCAGCTTTCCGAGTAGGTGGGACCACATGCATGTACCACCGCACCCAGCTAATTAAAAAAAAAAAAAATTATAGAGACATGTTGCCCGGCCTGGTCTTAAACTCCTGAACTCAAGTGATCTGCCTGCCTTGGCTTCCCAAAATGTTGGGATTACAAGTGTGAGCCACTGAGCCACCCGTGCCTGGCAACCAACATGCTTTTACCTCAGTCATTCCTAACAAACACTTGGAAAAGCAAAATAGTATCCTGTGATACTCCAGAACCACTATATTACTATGTAACAGGATTTCATTCAGTGTGCTGAGCATTTGTTGAAGGTCTTTTAAACTATATTTAAAACAAGAATCAATGCCTTAGGCCCTACCCCCAGAAATTCTAATTTAATTTATTTTATTTTACTTTTGAGACAGAGTCTCACTCTATCACTCAGGCTGGAGTGCAGTGGTGCAGTCTTGGTTCACTGCTACCTCTGCCTCCCAGGTTCAAGTGATTCTGCCTCAGCCTCCCCAGTAGCTGGGTCTACAGGCACATGCCACCACACCCAGATAAATTCTGTATTTTTAGTAGAGATGGGGTTTCACCATGTTGGCCAGGCTGGTCTCAAACTCCTGACTTCAAGTGATCCCCCCACCTTGGCCTCCCAAAGTGCTGGGATTGGAGGCATGAACCACCGCGCCTGGCCTCTTATTTATTTATTTATTTATTTGAGATGGAGTCTCGCTCTGTTGCCAGGCTACAGTGCAGTGGCACGATCTTGGCTCACTGCCATCTCTGCCTCCTGGGTTCAAGTGATTCTCCTGCCTCAGCCTCCTGAGTAGCTGGGACTACAGGCGTGCAGCACCACACCCAACTAATTTTTGCATTTTTAGTAGAGATGGGGTTTCATCATGTTAGCCAGGTTGGTCTCGATCTCTTGACCTCGTGATCCACCTGGCTTTGCCTCCTAAAGTGCTGGGATTATAGGCGTGAGCCACACTCTGGCCCTGCATTTCTTTTATGTGTGAAGTGATACTGATATTGATACTTTGAGAACCACCGTAGTAAAAGTGATCAGAGCAGATAATGAAAACTCACAGCCTTGTATCTTTGTGGGCAAGGGATCAAGTCTTGGTCTTTTTGATGCATTCACTCATAAGTTCATCACAGCACTATACACAATAGCAAAGACATGGAATCAAGTCAGGTACCCTTCAGCAGTTGACTGCATAAAGAAAATGTGGTACATACACACCCCAGAATACTATGCAGCCATAAAAAAAACCCAAACGTTTTGCAGCAACATGAATACAGCTGGAGGCCATTATCCTAAGCGAATTAATACAAGAACAGAAAAGTAAATACATGTTCTCACTTACAAGTGGGAGCTAAGCATTGGGTACACATGGACACAAAGATGGGAACAATAGACACTGGGGGCTGCGAAAGAGTGAGAGGCAAAGGAAAACCTACCTATTGGGAATTATGCTCACTACCTGGGTGACAGGATCAATTGTACCCCAAACCTCAGCATCATGCAGTATAACCATTAACAGACCTGCACATGTACTCCCTGAATCTAAAAAGTTGAAAACAAAAAAGTCTTGGTCTTTTTATCCACAGTGTCTAGTACAGAGTAGGTACTTGGTGTTTGCTGAACTGACAGTTGGTGACAAACCATAGTGAAAGGTCACAAATTAAACCACTCCTTAGTCTGCTGCCATTCTTGAGCTCACAGAGTGAGAGGGAAGCTCTACAACAGTATCACAAATGTTCTCCCACTAAGGGAGTTGTCACATGGATGGCAGCGTGGCATAGGGGGCTTCCTATTATCTTACTTAGCAGCTGCCACTGTCTTTAAAGGTGAGGAGAGGCCAGGCATGGTGGCTCATGTCTGTAATCCCAGCACTTTGGGAGGCCGAGGCAGGTGGATCACTTGAGGTCAGGAGTTCGAGACCAACCTGGCCAACATGGTGAAACCCTTTCTCTACTAAAAATACAAAACATTAACCAGGCGTGGTGGCTCGCACCTGTAGTCCCACCTACTTAGGAGGCTGAGGCAGAAGAATTGCTTGAACCCGAGAGGTGGAAGCTGCAGTGAGCCAAAATTGCACCACTGTACTCCAGCCTGGTGACAGAGTGAGACTCCGTATCAAAAACAAAAACAAAATGGTGAGGAGAAGCCAGGGGACTACCACCACTGTCTGCAATCCTCTGAAGGGAGGTGGAGTAGATGTATTCAATGTGGGCTTGAGGGCAGAGCTAGGGCAGTGGAAACGACATAAGGAAGACCGTCTAAGGTTAGAGTCGCCCAACAATGAATTGGAGTGCCTGAGGACGCGATCACTGTCGCTGGAAGTGTGCACGCAGGTCCTGGATGCTTATTTGGCAGGGTGCTTTACTCTTTCACTCTGGAGATTCTGTGGTTTGGGGATCATCTTCAAGTAGGTATCGAAGTCTGAAGTCCACCTGGAATTCCCGACATAGTCTGTGACACATAAGAGTTCCCTGTATATACGAGTGGGGAGGAAAGGCTAAGGGGCATCATGAGGATCTGTGCCTTACCATAAGAACCCAAATGCTGAGAAGTTTCCCTAAGCCTCTGTTTCTGCCTCCCACCCCATCCCTCAGTGTCCTCCCCAGTGCCTGGGATAGGTGCTTAACAAAGTTTATTGGCATTAATGCTGTTGGTGGGCAGGAGGTGCCCAGTTTGCATTGGAAAAGAGAAACAGCAGTAACAAAAAGATGGCAGTGAGGGACAGGAGAGACCCACTTAGCTGGAGGGGGTGAGGGTCCATGCACCAAATAATGGGAGATAGGAGTATGCAAAGAAAGCGATAAACCTTTCATAACAGGTAAAGGAAGGTGAATTTTATCCAGTGTCTGTTTAGCTGAGTTCAGACTAGAAAGCTGGGCTGGATGAGTCAGTTTGACAAGGCCTTTTTAGATTTAGGAGGGTGCTCCGTTTTTCTCCTCTTCCTCCTCTTCACTGTAAGCTATCCCTTGAGCTGTATTCTGAAACCCTTAATAGTTTTTCCATCTCACTAGGGACAGTTTGCAAACCCTCTCTGGCTTGGCCAGGGTTGGGGCTGGGCACAAGAGGAGGTGGCTCCCAGCAATAAGCAACCCACAGAATTGTGTCTGTTATTTAAGAGAAGTTTCTGGTTTTCGGCTAATTGCAAAAATACATAATGGATGCTTTTCGCATCTGCTAGTTATTCTGGAACAGGCCTGCATCCAAGAGCAAACTTTAAACAAACAATAAGATTATCGAGCTTAACTATTTCAATGTGTAACAGAAAGCCAAGCCCCATACACTTAAATTAGCACACATGCACTCAGACACAAGCACACAAGAGATCAACAGATACACAAACATACACACATACAGATGCATGTTTTGGCACTAGTGCATGCCCAAATGCATACTTACACACTAGCACCTAGTACATACAAGCATGCACAACTTGCACATGTGCCCAGTCACCAGCACCAATACACATATTCTCAGACACACAAATGAACATGCATACACTCACACACAAGTATATACCAATGCATTTGGGCATCACAGACACACAGTCTCAGGCACAGATGCATTTACACAAATCATTCTTACTGCAATGAGAGACAGACCTGGGTAGGTGTGTGTGTCCTCCCAGTGCAGAGTTAAATGAAGCAGTCCATCAGCTGGGCACTGGCTGTCCGGGTGTTACCAGGTGTAGTTATCAGTATGGCCACCAAGAGGCGTCCAGGATCCATCCTGCATCCGCCTTTCATGGCTTCTGCCAGCTGGTCAATTTTTTCTGTACCCACAAGCCTGCATCTCCCTGTTCTGGATCCCTGCACAGAACCAGGAGACTCCTTGATCCCAGCCCCAACCTTCCAGGATCCACTGTGCTCACTCTCATCTTTTCCCTGTCCCACACCACTGAAACAACCACAAGTCCTATCCCTCCTCCCTCCTAGCAGAACACATGCTTCAGAACTCCCTGCTTGTCCTGTGGCTGCTCCATGGAGAACTGGATCTGTCAGGTCTTGATCATGATGTGACTTCTACCTGGAACTTCTTCCACAGGAGCAGCTGTCAAAATCTCACCTATATTTCAGTCTATTTCAGAATCTCCCAGTGCAAGACTGCCAGAGTCAAGAATACATGTTCAAATAATTCAGTGAATGAATTAATGCCCTACTCTAATACCTGACTCTGCCTTCCCTGCTAACCCCAGGTGGAGAGGTCTCTCACCTTCTAGCACCTGCCTCCTGGCGTGTGTGTGTGTGTGAGTGTGTATATATATATACACTCACACATATATATTTGTTTTACATTTCAATAAAACAAATGCCAGGCTTGGTGCAGTGGCTCATGCCTGTAATCCCAGTTACTTGGGAGGCTAAGAAAGGAGAATCTCTTGAACCTGGGAGGTGGAGGTTGCAGTGATCTGAGATCACGCCACTGCACTCCAGCCTGGGCAACAGAGAGAGACTCTATCCAAAAAGAAAAAAAAAAGAAAATCCCCCCCACCCCATGTCCCCCTCCAACACAAAATGCCAGCTTCAAAACACAAGCAAGAGGCAGATTCAAGATGTCACGAAGTCAACCCCTTCCAGCATCCCTGACAGGTAGCTACTCTACCAACAGATAACTCACCCCTCCCTGAGCAGCCCTCTTCACTGGATAGCTCAGACTTCCAGAAAGTTCCACTGTGTTCTTCCACATTCTCAGAGCTCTTTCATCATGACAGGGGCTGTGGCAACTTCTGATAATGCAGTAGTAGAATAAGTGCAAAGTGCAGGAGAGAGTGTGTAAACTTTCCAGAGAAGTGGGGGCAGGGAATTGAGATCAATTACAGAGGGAGTACGAGTATAAAAACAATCATTCCACCTGCTGTTTAGTGAATGTTTACTGTGCTCATGACTGCAAATCCTTATAGAGGAAAAGTTCTAACCCAGGTCTGCCTGTCTGCAGTCTAGTCTAAAACACCTCTTGGAACACAAACAAAATAAAGAGTTTTGGGAGCAGACTGGTAGGGGGACAGCCAGGTGTATAAATTTTCTTTTGCTACATAATAAATCACCATAAACTTAGTGACTTAAAACAACATCCATCGCCAGGCGTGGTGGCTCACACCTGTAATCCCAGCACGTTGGGAGGCTGAGGCAGGCAAATCACAAGGTCAGGAGATCAAGACCATCCTGGCTAACATGGTGAAACCCCGTCTCTGCTGAAAATACAAAGAAAAGTAGCACGTGGTGGCACCTGCCTGTAGTCCCAGCTACTTGGGAGGCTGAGGCAGGAGAATCGCTTGAACCCAGGAGGTAGAGGTTGCAGTGAGCCGAGATCGTGACCCTGTACTCCAGCCTGGGCAACAGAGCAAGACTTTCTCAAAAAACAAAAACAAAAAAACCATCCATTTATTACCTCACAGTTCTGTAGATCAGAAGTCTGCTCAGGCTTGACTGTGTTCTGTGCCCACAGTATGGCAAGTCTGAAATCAAGGCTTCAGCTGGGCCTGACTCTCTTTCAGAGGCCCTGGGAAAGAATTACTTCCAAGCTCATTCACATTGTTGGCAGAATCCAGTTCCTAGCGAGTCCCCATTACCTTGGTCACTGCTGGCCATGGGGTGGCCTTGGCACTAGAGGCTGCTCTAGGGTCCCTTCCACGTGCACTCTCCACTTTCAAGATAGAGTCCTCATGCTTTGAATTTCTGACTTTCTTTTCTGTCACCAGCTGGACAAAACTCTGCTTTTAAAGGGCTTACATGATTGTCTTAGGCCTACCTGGTTAATCTCCCTATCTTAAGTCAACTGGTTAGTAACCTTAATTGCATCTGCAAAATTCTTGCCATGTAATATAACATATTCCACAGAAGAGCTAATTATCCAAGGGTGAAGGTCACTGGGGCAGGCCGAGTTCTATGATGTCACCAGTGACCCTCACCCTTGTAAAGTGCCCTCCCCTTTGAGTGTGTGTTGAACCTGTGGTTATGTTATGGTATGTGGCAAAAGATAGATTAACTGGGTGGGCCCAATCAAATCCCATGGGTTCATTAAAGGTGAGTTTTCTCTGGCTGGTAAGAGAGAAGGAAGTCAGAATCAAGGCATGAGAAGTACTTGACCTGCCGTTACTTGCTTTGAAGGGAGTGGGGGCATGTGCAAGGAAGGGAGAATGGCTTCTAGGAGCTCCACTCACCCCGGCCGACAGCAAGGAAATGAGGACCTCAGTTCCACAGCTGGAAGGAACATTCTGCCAATAGTGTGAAAGAGGCTGGAAGAGCTTCTAGATGACATAGATGACAGCCCAGCCCTGCTGACATCTTTTTTTTTTTTTTTTTTTTTAAGATGGAGTCTCGCTTTGTCACCCAGGCTGGAGTGCACTGGCACAATCTTGGCTCACTGCAACCTCCACCTCCCGGGTTCAAGCGATTCTCCTGCCTCAGCCTCCTGAGTAGCTGGGACTACAGGTGCATGCCACCAGGCTTGACTAATTTTTGTACTTTTAGTAGAGACAGGGTTTCACCATGTTGGCCAGGCTGGTCTTGAACTTCTGACAAGTGATACGCCACTCTTGGCCTCCCAAAGTCCTGGGATTACAGATGTAAGCCACTGCGCCCGGCCCCCACTGACATTTTGATTCAGACGTTGTAATACTGTGAGCAGTGATCCCAGTCAGTGGCACCCACGCAGATATATGAACTACAGAACTATGAGGTAATAAACAGGACTGCTTTAAGCTGCTGTTTGTGGTAATTTGTTATGCAGCAATAGAAAACTAATGTGCTGGGCAAACAGCACATCATTGCCCGACCAAGGACATCTCTTATTATCTACCTACATCCTCCTTTTTTCCTCCTCCTCCTATTCCTCTATTTAAAAAATAGTTTCGGCCGGGCGGGTGGCTCAAGCCTATAATCCCAGCACTTTGGGAGGCCAAGACGGGCGGATCACGAGGTCAGGAGATCGAGACCATCCTGGCTAACACGGTGAAACCCCGTCTCTACTAAAAAATACAAAAAACTAGCCGGGCGAGGTGGCGGGTGCCTGTAGTCCCAGCTACTGGGGAGTCTGAGGCAGGAGAATGGCGTGAACCCAGGAGGCGGAGTTTACAGTGAGCTGAGATCCGGCCACTGCACTCCAGCCTGGGCGACAGAGTGAGACTCTATCTCAAAAAAAATAAAAAAATAAAAAATAGTTTCATCTGAATATTACTCATCCATAGAAAGGCTGATTCTGACACATGCTACAACACGGATGAACCTTGAAGACACTGTGCTACATAAAATAAGCCAGTCACAAAAATAAAAATACTGTATGATTCCAAATATATAAGTAATCAGATTCATAGAGACAGAAAGCAGAATGGTGGTTGCCAGGGGCTGGGAGGATTGGAGAATGGGAGGATTGCTTAATGGG
Source organism: Colobus angolensis palliatus (assembly GCF_000951035.1). Taxonomy (NCBI): domain Eukaryota; kingdom Metazoa; phylum Chordata; class Mammalia; order Primates; family Cercopithecidae; genus Colobus; species Colobus angolensis. Next base: position 304,265 of record NW_012120487.1, read on the forward strand.
TTTGGAGTTCCAGTTTGGGAAGATGTAAAAGGTTCTGGAGATGAATGGTGGTAATGCTTGCATAACAACATGAATGTGCTTAATGCCATTGAATTGTACAATTAAAAATGGTTAAGTGGGCTGGGTGCAGTGGCTCACGCCTGTAATCCCTACACTTTGAGAGGCCAAAGCAGGTGGATCACTTGATGTCAGGAGCTCAAGACCAACCTGGTCAACATGGTGAAAAAATTATCCAGGTGTGGTGGCACATGTTTGTAATCCCAGCTACTTGGGAGGGTGAGGCAGGAGGATCACTTGAACCTGGGAGGGAGAGGTTGCAGTGAGCCGAGATGGTGCCATTGCACTCCAGCCTGGGCAACAGAGCAAGACTTAAAAAAAAAAAAAAAAAAAAACTCCAAAAAAAAAAAAAAAAAAAAAAAAAACAAAGCTTAATTCAAAATTCCCTTTTTTGTTCTTTTAAGAAAATTTAAAAGCAAATTAAAGGAAAAAAAAAACTCCAAAAAAAAAAAAAAAAAAAAAAAAAACAACATACTATGCAAGGAATAATTCTAGAAGACATTACATAATGAAATACTTGCCACGTTTGCAAGTAATTTT
>NW_012120487.1:305168-328362 GCF_000951035.1 Colobus angolensis palliatus
CAAATTAAAGGAAAAAAAAAACTCCAAAAAAAAAAAAAGTTAAATGGTGAATTTTGTGTTACGTTAATTTTACCACAATAAAAACAATTTAAAAAATAGTCTCATCAAAGTAATGCACATCATGGTTAAAAAGCAACAGCCTCCATCTGCCTGACACCGTCTATGATGTAAAAGAGTTCAGACTCAGCCGTTTCTTCTAACACTTGCCTTTATATATTTATTATGCTTCTCCTGCCTTTTTTTCTTAATGTAGGCAGAATAAATGGTAAAGATTTCAAACAGTGAAAATTAGGTCTTCATCCAACCCCCATTCTCTCTGTTCAAAAGCCCCCCTCAAAAAAGCAATGCCAGGTTTCCTGTGTATTTTTCCCCTAGGTACTCAATGCATAAATAAGCATATTCTATACATATATACAGAGCTTCTTTCTCTTTCTTTTCTTCTTTCTTTCTTTCTTTTCCTCTTTCTGTCTCTCTCTCTCTCCGCTTCCTTCTTTTCTTTTCTTTTCTTTTTTTTTTTTTTACAGGAGACCAGAGTTTTATTATTACTCAAACCAGTCTCCCCCAGAACTTGGGGACTGCAGTTTTTAAGGATAAAATGATGGGTAGGTGGTCGGAAAGTGGGGAGTGCTGATTGATCCAGTTGGAGATAAAATCATAGGGAGTCGAAGCTGTCCTCTTGCCCTGAGTCAGTTTCTGGGCAGGAGCCACAAGACCAGATGAGCTAGTTTATCAATCTGGGTAGTGCCAGCTGATCTGTCAAGTACAGGGTCTTTAGTTACAGAAGAGGAAGGCAGTGGCAATCTGATATGTTAGGAACCCTGTACTGTGACTGCGTAGATAAGGTATGAGGCCAGCTCTCCTGAGGGGCTTTAATTGCTCTGTAACTCAACTTTGATTCCTTAAAGCAGTCTGTTTGTATTTGAAAGCATGCCATTCCAGTCAAAGCCTTGACAAAATAACCAGCATCTCCAACTGTGTCCCAAAGTCAGCCAATTGGTGCCATGTAATTTTCCTTTGAATTGGGGGTCTCTTCAGTACAGTCCCTTCATGGTTTGCCAGGAAGATGTTACCGGAAAGGAGTCCCAATCCAGACCCCCAGAGAGGGTTCTCGGATCTTGTACAAGCAAGAATTTGGGATGAATCCATAGAGTGAAGTGAAAGCAAGTTTATTAAGAAAGTAGAGAAACAAAAGAAAGGCTACTCCATAGACAGAGCAGCATAGCTCCTTTGCTTTTTGCACAATGGTGACACATATGGACTCCCTCTTTTTTTTTTTTTTGACAGGGTCTCACTCTGTCGCCCAGGCTGGAGTGCAGTGGTGCGATCTCAGCTCACTACAACCTCTGACTCCCAGGTTCAAGCGATTCTCCTGCCTCAGCCTCCCGAGTAGCTGGGGTTACAGATGCCCGCCACCACACCTGGCTAATTTTTGTATTTTCAGTAGAGACAGGGTTTCACCATGTTGCCCAGGTTGGTCTCGATCTCCTGACCTCAGGTGATCCGCCCGCTGTGGCCTCCCAAAGTGCTGGAATTATAGGTGTGAGCCACCACTCCTGGCCTCACCTTTTCTTTTCCTCAAGTTTCTAACTGCCTTTATCCTTCCCTAATGTTTATCTAGTCTCTCTCTCACCTGGTGTCCTCCTTTCCCCAGAGACTTCCTTTCAAGGCCCTCTACTGTCCTACTCCAGTGTGGTCTGCTAGTGTCCAAGCCTGCTGGACATCTGTCGTCTGACTTCCTTTCACGACTTTCTGCATGAAGTCCAGTCTCTTTGAAACTCCTCTTTAATGGTGTATTTCCTTATTTTTCTGGGGCACACTCTCCAGGTAACTACCTAAGGAACAGCGCAGATGATGAAGGTATTCTGACTCCTATGTGTCTCCATATATCTTTATTATATCCTTAAAATTGATAGTTCAGCCTATATAGAATTCTAGATGGAAAGTTCAGTTCTCTCAGCAGTTGAAACATTTCTCCATTGTCCTCTAGCGTCTAGTATTGCTGCTGAGAATTCTGAAGTCATTCTGATTCTCATTCCTTTTTGACCTTTTTCTTTATTTTCATTTTTCTCCCATCTGAAAGCTTTAGATCTCTTTATCCCTGTGTTCAAAAATGTTAAGATGCTGTACCTGAGTGTAGATCATTTTTTCATTCATTTTCTAGGCACACAGCTCTTTTAATATGGACATCTTTGAACTTTGCTTATGAGAAATGTTTTATTGTAACTTTAAATAATTCATCTTCTCTATTTCTGTTTTTGCAGGAATTCCCATTTGTTGGATTTTTTATTTCTTGGATTCTTTATGTCTTATGTTTTCTACCTCCTCATATTTTTATTTCACTCTGATAAATTTCCTTAATTTTAAAACATTCTATTAAAAAAGTTTTTTGTTTTGTTTTGAGGCAGAGTCTTGCTCTGTCGCCCAAGCTGGAGTACAGTGGCACGATCTCAGCTCACTGCCACCCCCGCCTCCCGGGTTCAAGTGATTCTCCTGCCTCAGCTTCCTGAGTAGCTGGAACTACAGGCATGTGCCACCATGCCTGGCTAATTTTTGTATTTTTAGTAGAGACTGGGTTTCACTATGTTGGCCAGGCTGGTCTTGAACTCCTGACCTCAGGTGATCCGCCCGCCTTGGCCTCCCAAAGTGCTAGGATTACAGGTGTGAGCCACCGTGCCCAGCCAACATTCTATTAAATTTAAAAGCATATATATTTCTTGAATTTTCAAGAGCGCTCTCTTGGTCTCTGTTTCTTTTTTCCTCATACCATCCAGTTGTATTTGATTCATACAATGCCCCCTTGAATCCCTGGGAAGGTGTAAATAGAGGAAAAAAACTATTTTTTAGTTCTTTTTTGTTTGTTGTGTTATTCCTATTTCCTCTGAGCCCATTTTATTCATTTGTCTTTCTCTGAGTTTGGAGACTTTCCTCAAATGTGTGGTCATCTTTGATTGTCCATTCATATTTAGGAATGAAGAACTAAAAAGCCCATTGACTAGCTGGCATGCCTTAGGTTGCCAGTGGCAACCAGTCAGTCAGTCACTAGAGCAGAGGACTTCTTCTCTCCACTCCCACCCCAGTGCCAGAGCATGTCTTCTGGGGACATTAGATTTCTCCAGAAACTCCCTGATCTCCCACCTGGAGCATAGATGCCAACTTTCCCAGTGCTCTGCACACAGTGGTGGGGAGAGACTGTCCAATGTACAGACTTCCAATCAATCCCCTCTTTAAGCTCTGTGTCTTGCTGGTTCTGCCCAGGTGCTCCCTCTGTCGTCTCTGCACACACTCTACTGAGGTTTTCTCTGGCCTGCTGCATCTGTTACCTCCATTTGCTTTTTTTTTTTTTTTTTTTGAGATAGGGTCTGGCTGGGGTTTAGTGGCACAATCTTGGCTCACTGCAGCCTCTGCCTTGTGGACTCAAGTGATCCTCCCACCTCAGCCTCCCAAAGTGTTGGCATTACAGGTGTGAGCCACTGCACCTGGCCCATTTGCTTTTGGCCCATTTGCTCCTGAAATTTGTTGAAATATCTTGTCAGCTGAGGTTACCTCACCCATTATCTTTATTGTTGTGGGTTTATTTATTTATTTTTTTATTCCTTAACAGTCATTTTAGAAGGCCCTTAAGGGATAAGGGGATAAAACAAGTGATCACTTTATCATCTCCGGTCATGACATGCCAGCTCAAGCTCACTCTTGCCCCCACTCAGTACCACACTGGCCCAATTGTGAGGTCCTCAAAGTGTCTCAGGCCTCCCATTATGGCTCCTTCCTCCCTTAACCCCAGGGTTAGGGGGTTCCCAAAGTTCTCTCCTCCTCAGGAAAGCACTGTGGACTCCTTTATCCTGAGGATGCATGACAGGTGAAAGCTTCTGGGAACACCGTCTGTATTGGTTCAAACCTAACAAATGAAGTGTGAATGGTGCAATTTCAGTACTAGGCTTGGTGTGGTGAAGACAGATCTCAGGCATGAATGCAGTCCTTATATGTTTTGAGCACCTAAATTGGTACCATGTTACTCGCTGGTGATAACACAAGACTGACTCTCCCAAAGGACTGAGACAGTTTCTGGAAAGAGCTTGCTCTACTCAGCACTACACAGTGTCCTCAGACCCTGACATGCAGCCTGTGATCACTGAGGGGCTTTTGCAGTCCCTGACCAATGAGATGTAAAGCCTGGTTGCCCTGGTGGTAGCTCCATGGGGCAGACCCATGGGCCTAGGTGATATCCCCAAGACTGGGACACCAGGCCTCCTAGAGGCCCCTACCCAGAGGATCTCCAGCAGACAGGATCTGACCAACCAGCCTGGTTTGTGCAGGACTGAGGGGTTTCCCAGGACATAAGATCTTCAGTGCTAAACCCAGAAAGTTGTAGGCATATGGGGATGAGTTGGTCAACCTACCTGCAGAGGGGTTCTCTGCTGGCCTCTCCCTCCCTTCAACTTCAGGCTGTTTCCATAGAGGAAGGTTTGGGGCCTTGCTGGCTGCTCTAAGCTAACTTGCCAGGGTCCCAACTAGACCCTTCTGCCCAACCCCCAAATTATAGGCTCACTCCCACCTCTTCCCCATTACTGAGCTGTAAAGGACAGTCCAGCTTCTCCCAGGGCAGAAGCCCTTCTATAGCCTCCTTCACCGGTCCCCCAGCTCTGCCTGTAGCCCCAGAAATGGGAGCTGGGGTTGCTCTGTCCCTCACAAAGGGCTTTCCTGACACCTCCCCTCAATATTCCAACAATGACCTCATTGGACTCCTCTTCCTCATCTCAATTAATAATGCTATAAAATAATGATAAATGACATTTGCAGATCACTTATATGTCAGACCTCATGCTAAGCTTTTACTATGTATCACCTCATTTAATCATCTGAATGGCATCACAGGCAGGTACTATTATCCTTATTTTACAAACGAGGAAACTGAAGCTCAGAGAGGCTAACTTACTTAGAGCCACACAGATAGTCATAATTGCAGAAATAGAGCTCAAACCTAGGAGTATCTGATGCCCAAGTCTAAGAATGTGAAACGGTCTTGAAATGTCCAGTTTAAGTCCCGCCTCCTCCAGAAGGCCTTCTCCAATCATGTTTGCCCCCCGCACCAAACTTTCACAGAAAACCCAACTCCAATGGCTTAAATCTTTTTTTCTTTCTTTTTTTTTTTTTTTTTTAGGTGGAGTCTCATTCTGTCACCCAGGCTGGAGTACAGTGGCATGATCTCGGCTCACTGCAAGCTCTGCCTCCCGGGTTCACGCCATTCTCCTGCCTCAGGCTCCCAAGTAGCTGGGACTACAGGTGCCCACTGCCACGCCAGGCTAATTTTTTGTATTTTTAGTAGAGACAGGGTTTCACCGTGTTAGCCAGGACAGTCTTGATCTCCTGACCTTGTGATCCGCTTGCCTCGGCTTCCCAAAGTGCTGAGATTACAGGCATGAGCCACCGCTCCCGGCTGGCTTAAACTTTTAGGACATTATTTGTTTACTTAACAAGAAGTCCTTCTAGGGATGGTGCAGTAACTTAGATATAACAAGGACCACAACTGTTTCCATCTTACTATATCATTATCCCAAGGGTATAGGCATGGCAGATTGTACTTACCCAATATAATACCTGGACACAACAATATCTACCACACCACTTGCTTTTCTGCAGTGTGACCTTGCCATTCCCTCATCAACAGGTACAGTCTAATTCTCTTCCCTTTGAATCTGGGCTAGCCTTAGTGACTAGCTTAACCAATACAATGTGGAGGAAATGACATTTTGAACTTTCAAGGTTAGGTCATAAGTCTTGCAGCATCTGTCTGAGCTTCTTAAAAGTTTTAGTCTTAAAACACTTGCCCTTGAAAACCAGCTGCCATGCTGTGAGACACCTGAGCCGTAAGGAGGTGCCCTGGTCAAGAATGTGACCAGGTCAAGAGCTCCGGATGAATTCCCAGGGAATATCCAGCATCAACTGCCAGCAATGTGGGTGAGCCATCTTGGACATTCAGTCCAGTAGTCTTTAAATGAGTCTTGGTCAGACTGCAAGAATGTGACAGCCCTCATGTCGGACCTGTTCAGTTCAGCCCAGTCAACCTACAGAATAGTGAAAGATAATAATAAATTGTTTTAAGGTACCAAATTTTGGGGGTGATTTGTAAAGCAGTTGATGTGATGGCTCTAGGAAAAAGAAGAGTCAGGTGGGAAAATGATCCAAGGCTGAAGAAGGAGCCTTCCCTATTTCCAGAAGCAAAGCTGCCTCAGTGGCAACAAGTCTATTGAAAGCTCCTTCTTTAGATAGATAGCAGGGTGTGCTGACTAGAGTTCTGCTCTGGGAGGCAGAACCTGGCTCTAGGGTGGTATAATATTGCTGAGTCAGTTTCCCATTTTGTGCCTCAGTTTCCTCATCTGCACAATGAAAGGATTCCTTCTAATTCCTTCAGGTTAGGAGAAGCCAGGGCAGAAGGGAGGTGCTGGATGCTTAGCTTGTGTGTAGGTGGTGAATGGTCCAAGTCAAGCTCAGCAGAGCCTGGCTCTAGCCACAGATGCCGGGATTTACCAAACAAACCCTAATCACTTAATGAGAAATGAAAATGGTGCCTGGTTCCTCCACTTAATTACCTCTTTGAAAACAACACACAGGAGATTTATAGTAATCACCATAATCGCCTCATAAAAACCCGAGTGTTTGAAGATGGACACGCCTCATTTCTGGGAGGAATTAGAGGCAAAAATCAAGGCAAGGAATTTCTGGCCTGCCTTGGCCTTGGCTCCCTGGAATCCAGAACTCTGGCCACAGAGTGCCCGCTACCCTGGATAGCCTCCTGGTCCCAGCCAAATATTGTTCCTAATGGTCCACAGCTAAGGTGTCCTTGCAGGCCTGCTTCCTGGGTCTCCTCTGTCATGATGTACCAAGAAGACTCACAATTCTGAAGGTCAGGTGGAGGTCCTTTAGGAGGAGACAGGAACATCTCTGAGTCCTGTCACTTATAAAATCTGAGCTAAAAGACTGGAGAGGCCGGGCACGGTGGCTCAAGCCTGTAATCCCAGCACTTAGGGAGGCCGAGACGGGCGGATCACAAGGTCAGGAGATCAAGACCATCCTGACTAACACGGTGAAACTCCGTCTCTACTAAAAAATACAAAAAACTAGCTGGGCGAGGTGGCGGGCGCCTGTAGTCCCAGCTACTCGGGAGGCTGAGGCAGGAGAATGGCGTAAACCCGGGAGGCGGAGCTTGCAGTGAGCTGAGATCCGCCCACTGCACTCCAGCCTGGGCGACAGAGCAAGACTCCGTCTCAAAAAAAAAAAAGACTGGAGAGGAGGTTGAGGGACACAGGCTGTTCCTAGCTGTGGAAAGCCATAGCTCATAGGTTTTCCTGAGGCCATCCAGTCCTGACTTGTACATCTCCCATGACGAGTAGTCTAGATCTCCCGGGACATTTACTGAGATACACAGACAGCTAGAAGATTCACACTCTGCTCAGCAGAAATCTGTCCTCTTTCAGCTCCTTATAACTAGACTCAGATCACTGGGCATCAAGGTTGTAAGTGTCCTCTGGGTTTATCTTCCCTCCATAGCAATTTCTTTCTTTCTTTCCTCTCACTCTCCTATGTGCAATTCCTTCATTTATTCAAAACTATTAAATACCTAACGTGCATCAGAGACTATCAATTATTTTTTTTTTCCATTTTTTAAAAGAGATGGGGTCCACTCTGTCACCCAGGCTGAGTGCAGTGGCACGATCATAGTTCACTGCAGCCTTGAACCCCTACGCTCAAGCGATCCTCCCGCCTCAGCCTCTCATGCCCAGCTAATTTTTAAATTCTTTGTAGAGATGGGGTTTCACTGTTGCCCAAGCTGTTCCTAAGCTCGAGTGCTCCTCCAGTTTTAGCCTCCCAAAGTGCTGGGATTATAGGCGTGAGCCACTGTACCCAGCTTGACTATCAATTCTTAACACAGTAGGCAGAATGATCCTTTGAAAACCTAAACCAGATCATGTTACTCCGCTGTCACTCTCCAGTGCCTTCCCAAATCAGAGTAAAGGCACAGCCTTACAGTGCCCTGCAGGACTCTCATGTCCTGCCCTTTGCTCACTCTGCTTAAGCCACACGGGTCTCCTTGCTTTTCCTGGAAAACACCAGATCCTCTCCTGCCTCCACACCTTAGTACTAGCCCACTGTATTCCCACTGCCTGGAATGCTTTTTTTGTGTATCTACATGGCTCTCTCTCTAGCCTCCTCCAAGGCCCTTCCTGACTTTCTTACATAAAATTGGACCCCCTCCTTCTCTATTATACTATCCTACTTTATTTCTGTCCATATTGCTTATGACCATCCAAAACAATACACTGCAAAATTTGCTTATTTATCTTGCTTAATGTCTATTTCTCTCTTCTAGGGGTCAAACTCCAGAGGGCAGGGGTTTTCTATCCTCTCTCTCTCTCTCTCTCTTTCTCTCTCTGTTGTATCCCAAACACCTAGCACAGTGCCTGTCACATAGTGGGCAATAAGTATTTGTTCAGTGAATGAACTAATGGGGATAGAGCAGTGAAAAAGATAAAGCCCACGCCCTCAAGGAACTTAAGGTCTAATGGTAGAAGCAGACACCAGACAGTCACTCACAGGACTGAGCAACTGAATGATGCATGTGGATAAATGCTAGGTAGGGAAGTAGCAGGTGTAACGACAGTGGTCTGACTATAGCCAGGAACACTGTTGTGAGTTACTCCAAAAAGCTGTTTGTGAGAGGACTGGAGTTCAGGGTGATAAGGGTTTAGAGCCACAAAGCTCTGGGAGGAAAAGATGCTGGAGAAGCTCAGATTGTCACTTTTAGGCCCTTTAAAGGTGATGGGACTCCAGGCAGGGGGCACCATCTGCAAACGGTGTTCAAGTGCCCACTCTGCCATGTCCAAGACATGTGCTCTGGAGCAAGCCACCTTGGCGCTGGAGTACTTGCTTCCTTATCTCTAAGATGAAGATGGGATAACTAGCTCTTAGGCTGGTTGGGAGGTACAAGTGAAATGTCTGTCAGAGCTGGAACCTGCAGATATTCAATAAATGCTAGCTCATTTTCTGCTCCCTTCTTCTTTGTCAAACCTTTTAACATCCAGCCTCCTTTTACCTGGTCACTCCGTTCTCTCTCCTGGCCCTGTATAAGCATGAAGAGTTGTATGAAAAAGGGAAGCATCTAATCATCATAAATGTACAACTGCAGGTTAACAAATGTTAACAGGATCTTTCAGGGGCAGAATTTGACAGATTAGACTGATCTCTACTGTGCCCCAGGACGCTTGGCTTTGTTGCAATTAACTAAATCTCCCATCAGCCTCCCAGCCTGATGCCTGTTGGCCTATAAGACCATGCCACTAGAATGAAGAGTTGGAGCAGGGGGTGGCACACACAGCTAGGCCCTGTGGTTCTGCCCATGGCCTTCCTCTGGGGGAAGCCCTCCTTGACTACAACCTAGAGAGAGCTCCTGTACATACCCATACATACACATACACACATGCAACGCATATGCAGAGCCACACACAGCTCCCAACTCCACCCCACACCATGGGAGGATGGACTCCCGGCCCCTCAAATCTTTCTCTCTTATTGGTAGGTGGAGTAGGAGGTTGATAAGGAGGCAGCAAGCATATTACTTTTTCCCATGGTTAGCATGGACAGTGGGCACACTCAGGAATTGGGCAAATTTTCACCTATGCAGGGGCCAGCCCTAGCATTAGGCAATAGAGAAGCAGATGAATCAGATCAGAATCCTGGCCTCAGGGCTCACATTCTAGTGGGGGAAACAGGTACTTGCACAGGTAATTATAATATAAACTACACAGTAGTGGGTCCAAGTGGGAACCTACAAGAAGAGAGCTTATTTTCCCTTTGGGCTAGGGCAAGGCTGTAGGGATTAGGCAGCCTTTGAGCTGGGCTGAGGTAGGATGGAAGGGCTCCTAGGCAGATAGAACTGCATGAAGAAAGGCACAAAGGTGGGATAGTGTGGTACAAGTTCAGGAAATGACAAAGCCTCTGATGTCAGGGTCAGGCTAGAGCATAGGATAGGGACATAACTGCTTTCACTGTAATGATTTGGTTTGTAACCACCCCTGGGAAACCCCTCCACAAGTTAATGCCTCCCAGTCCCTCCCTATACCCACTTGACACCTTGGATGGTTTTGACCAGAAGAACTCTTTCTTGTTTACTGCTTCATTGCTTCATCTCCCTGCCTGGCCGCACATTCAGCTCCTTCAAATCAGCCTCCCTTGCATCACCTCAAGGACACAGCAGTCCTGCACTCTGGCCCACACTGGCCTTGTCATCTGATCATCTCAAATGGCTGAAGTACCGAGATGATTTCACACAACTGTACCCTTTCTAGTAAAGGTACTTTGCTATATGCTATCTTAGGATGCCATTTTCATAAGAAATCCACTACAGTCAGTTTAGACAAAGAAAGGGGAAGTGATTACAAGGGAACTGGAAGTCTAAAGGAACCAAACACAGAAAAGGACTTGGCCCAGACTTGGGAAAGCTCTCAGGAGTTTCTCCCTGCCTCTGTGCTCTTTTCTCTTCCCGGACTGACCTTCTCCACCAATCAGATCACATGGAGGAAAACATGCCTGCTGACAGCACCTGACAGGTCCAGCCATGTAAAAACAATCTCCAAATTCCCAAGAGGAGGCGACTGGTGTAACGGAACCACATGTCCAACCCTGGCCCAATCAGCTTTGGGTAGTGGCATGGGGTCACATAAAACAAACACGGCTGCTAGGCTACACCTCTGGGGGTCATTTCTCATAGTCATGTGGATTGGTGAGTGGGCTGTTCTGAAAGAAGGGAGCAGAGCCGATATCCCAAAGATGCCCATTACACACCTATAATATAGTGTGACAAAATGCTCATATGACTTCTAGTTCCTAGACTATCCTACTGACCTACTCTGTGACTTCAGGCAAGTCTCTACCACCTTGGGGCTGCAGTTTCTTCATCTGTACACAGAGGAGGATGAGACTAAGCATCCTATTGGATGCCATAACTCTCCAATTACTTACCCTCTCTGAACTTCAGTTTTCTCATCTGTAAAATGGGAGTAATGATATCTACCTCACAGAGTTATTGTAAGACAATGGGTATGAAAATATCTAACATGGGTTGAGTACAGAGTTATTCAAGAAATGCTGGTGACCCTAGTAGATTTAAATTGAGTGGCTGTCCCTCTCACAATGGTTTCCCCCAAGGGTTGTAGCTATGATTCCCCACGTGTTTGGGAGAATTGCTCCTCCTCTAGTTGGGAGCTGCCATACTCCACAGTGAATTGTCAAGGGGCGAGCATGGGTCCACACTGGGCCACTCAGAATCCTTCTCTGGGGCCTTGTTTCAATTGCAGCTCTTGTATCTTCATTTGCAGAACTCTAAGGAAAGGGGCATGTTGCTGCCAATAGCCAGACCCCAACCTTGTAAAGAAAGTGGCCTCTGAGATTGAACCTGACATGAAGAGGACTTTCGAACACTCAGTTTCAGACATTTTGAAGTCCAGTTTCATCCTTGCCCTGATTTATGAGCCAATACACTTCCTCACTACATTTTTCTTTTCTTTTCTTTCTTTTTTGTTTTTTTTTTTTTTTTTTTTTTTTTTTTTTTTTTTTTTTGGTTGTTGTTGTTGTTTTTTTAGACGGAGTTTTGCTCTGTCACCCAGGCTGGAGTGCAATGGCATGATCCTGGCTCACTGCAACCTCTGCCTCCCAGGTTCAAGCGATTCTCCTGCCTCAGCCTCCCGAGTAGCTGGGATTACAGATGCATGCCGCCACGCTCAGCTAATTTTGTATTTTTAGTAGAGATGGAGTTTCTCCATGTTGGTCAGGCTAGTCTGGAACTTCTGACCTCAGGTGATCTGCCCGCCTTGGCCTCCCAAAGTGCTGGGATTATAGGTGTGAGCTACTGTGCCCAGCCAACATTTTTCTTAAGTTAGTTTGAGTTGGTATTCTGTTACTTCCTTCCTGATGATACCGTCTTCCTTTCTCTAAGCTTCGGTTTCCTTAGCTGTAAAATGATGGGGTCCCATCCTCTCCTCTTTCATCTCTGACACTTTATTACTGTATTTATTCATTTATTCATTCAGTCAATTAGCCAGTCAGTTACTTGGCATTTACTGTGCATGTTATTCTGTCCCTGGTCCTATACTGGACACTGGCAATATTGCTAGAGAAACAATCACTTCTCCAGTTCTCAAGACTCATATAGTTAGGTTGGAGAGAAAGGTAAGAAAGGATTCAGTACCGTGGGTGATGGTGGCTGTGACAGAGAAGCACAGGCACTATGGGGAAATCAGAGGACTTATCCCTGCTTGGAAGGCTTCCTGGAGAAGATGGCTGAGTTTTTCAGACAGGGGTGAGCGCAGAGAGAAAAGGAAAGGTACTACAAGTGGAAGAACCTACCTTTGTAAGGGCCCAAAGGAGAATGACAGAAAGCAACGGCCCAGGTGGGAGGGGAGGGGACACAAGAGATGAGGCTGCAGGTTCATCTCTACTCTTCTTGAGCTTATTTGTATTTTTCCCCCATGAATCTTCTAGGGAACAACAATAACAACAAAATACCTCTCCATTTTTTAAGTTTGGAAAATCTCCTGGGTAGAGTCTTTGAGTGCAGATAGATGAAAAGAAGTAGATTTTGACCACAGAGGAGCACTGGAGCAAATGATTCTTTCTCCATCAGTGTGCCCCACTGGTCCCATGTCCTATCAGGGAAGCCAAGCTGGCTGTGACATCTAGTGGCTGGTCTAGGGCTGTCTGATGCTTCTAAAAATAGGAAGGCAGGTGAGCCTAAGGCCAACCAGAAGGCAGAAGAGCAGCCCAGGCAGGCCAGGGAGGAGTATAAACATCCCTCCTCCCCTTATAGGAGACATACTCATTACATTTTGAGCAAAGGAGGCTCACAATGCACCCTAGAGAAAATATGCAGTTATTGCCCCTAACATGCCAAAGCCCTACTAACGACTGTACGCCTGCTCCAAAGGCACAAACTGTTCCAGATGTTGCTCCCTGCCTCTGGGAGGGCCCTTCCTTCCTCCCGCCCAAGGTTCTGGACTGTTTCTAGAGTTACAGTCTTTTGAGAGATATATGTCCCGCTGAGGGGTTTGGGGTGAGTGACTGTCCTCCCTGGACCTCACAGGGACAGTCTAGGTTATTCTTTCCTTAACAGACTGTTGTAGAGACTATGCCTGTTGGCCTGGTGGGGTGGTGAGAGAAGAGGTGCTAGGCTGGGAGTGGGGAAAGTGGTGAGGGAGGTGGGTTCTAAATTTGGGTGTTTTCAGTTTTTGCATCTATGAAATAGTAATGAGTCTGTAGGGAGGCAGTAATTTGCAAACTCAATTCTTCAAACACACTCAGGAATTGCTATTTCTGGATGTGTACTGGCATTGGAGCCATCTTCTAGCTGGGTAACTGGGCTCCTTCCACAGTTGTGACCTTCTGTTCTCTCATCCATAAATTGGGGATGGTTTTTGAAATTAACATTTTTTCCTAAAGAATATATGCATTCTTGTAGCTTATTTTTTTTGAAAACATAATTAAATAATTTTTGAGTAGGTTATGTAACTCACATGATTCCAAATTCAAAAGATGCAAATAGTAAAGAGTTAAAGTCTCCCTCTCCTTCCTGTTTCATAGCCACACAGTTCTCTCCTCATAAAGCAACCACTGTTTTTTGTTTTTTGTTTTTTTTGAGACAAAGTCTCGCTCTGTCGCCCAAGCTGGAATGCAGTGGCGCGATCTTGGCTCAATGAAACCTGTGCCTGCTGGGTTCAAGTGATTCTCCTGCCTCAGCCTCTCGTGTAGCTTGGACTGCAGGTGTGTGTCACCATGCCCGGCTAATTTTTGTATTTTTAGTAGAAATGAGGTTTCACTATGTTGACCAGGCTGGTCTTGAACTCCTGACCTTATGATCTATCCTCCTCGGCCTCCCAAAGTGCTGAGATTATAGGCATGAGCCACTGTGCCTGGCCTGAAGCAACCATTGTTATTGCCTTTTTGTATATTAACTATGGATATATTTTTAAAATCTGTTGAAGTATTAACATATATATAGCAAAGTGCATGTGTCGCAAGAGCACAACATGGTGAATAATGTTCATAGTTTAAATTCCTAAGAAGATAAAGAAACAACAAAAATCACCCCAAATCTATCACCCAGAGATAAAACTGTTGATATTTTGGTGTATTTTCTTTTTTGATGTATATATGTGTGTATGTGTGTGTATATATATGTATATAAACATTGGAATCATGCTGTATAACTGATACCCTTTTTATAGTTAATATATTATGAACATTTTCTCACTTCATTAAAAATTCCTCAAAAACAGCTCTTTTAATGTTTTCCTAATGTTCCAAGGAATGGATCCAAACTTACCTCAGGATATTGTTCAAGTTTTCCTCTGTGATAAATAACACAGTGATGAGCATCTCTGAACATACATCACTCGGCACATCTCCTCAGGATGAATTCCTAGAAGGGGAATTACTGAATCAAATTGTATGTCTCCTTTAGAAGTCAGGATATAATAGGGAGAGTCAGGCCTGATTCACGGAGCTGCTTAAAGGATTAAAGAAATTATGTAAGGCTCTGGTCTAGTGCTTGGCACAGACACTAAGTTCTGTGAGTGTGAGCCTAAGGGGTCCCAGGGAGAGGAGAGGTAAATGTGTATGCCCCTTCTCCCTGGTGGCTCCACCCCTTAGACCTTCCCTTCCTGAAGCTTGCTGACTGAGCCAGATGGGACTCTCGGTCTTCTCTGATCTTTATTATTTTAATCATTGCAGTCTTGCCAAGTGGTGGGCTGGTGAGTGTTTAACAGCTAGATTTCTGGCTGGTGGGGGGCACTCTGATGGGTAGTGTTCGTCAATTTCTGTGGTGTAAATACTCCCACTGTGGCCAATTTCAAACTACCACCATGATGTCACCAAAAGCAGTGTTGGGATGAGATGCATAGTCTCACAAGCTAGTTGGAACTGGCTCCAGATCACCAGTCCTTGTTTTTGTAGCCACTGAAATCTCCCTTTCCTCCCTC
This sequence comes from Colobus angolensis palliatus, assembly GCF_000951035.1. Lineage (NCBI taxonomy): Eukaryota > Metazoa > Chordata > Mammalia > Primates > Cercopithecidae > Colobus > Colobus angolensis. Next base: position 320,192 of record NW_012120487.1, read on the forward strand.
TCTCTTCTTAACCCCTCCCCATTTAGCCCCCACGCTGGGGCTTTTCTGAGGTGATAGAGACTTAACATTTTGTGGAAGGTGAATGTTGCTGAAGAACAAAAACATCCTCTCCCAGTCCTCGAAAGGAGAAACTGATGCTCATGATGGTCAAGATGATTGTCCCAGGTCACCCAGCCAGATGATTTTTCATGGAGTCTTATTACCTGATTCCTGCTTGGGACATTTCTCAGATGAGAGGCAGTGCTTCCTGCAGTGGAAATAAACTTTCTTTTCTAGCCATTCCTTTTCTTCCTCTTTCTCTTCAGCGACTGCTCTCCTGGATCCACAAGAGGATGAGGCCCAGGCTTTGCCCTCAGGAGCTAAGAGCAACTGGAGAGGCCAGACACATATGAGCAGATTGCCAAATTATTACCACTTTCTCACTCAAGTTCTTCAATCAACAGGAGCTTTACACCACTTTCTCACTGAGGTTCTGCAATGGCTTCTCTTAACACTTAGGACAAATCTGTTTAATGTGTCCCTCCCTGCATAACCACCACCCTCCCCCAAATGTCAGCTCCTGAGAGTAAGAATCCTTGGTCTTCATTTTTGGCTCCCTGGTGCCTAACATAGAGTCTGCCACAAATCAGGTACTGAATAAACACTGCTGAATAAGTGCAGAGAAGAAGGAGCTGGGTGGGGGCTGGGGGAAGGGGTGAGTACAGCGTGGTTACAGTTCTAGGCTATGAACTGACTTGCTTCGGGACTTTAGACAAGCCTCTCCCCTTCTGGACCTCCATGTCCAAAACTGTAAAGAAGACATATTGGATTCTAGCAATAGCTTAAGAATGGGGATTTTAAAAATACCTCCCAGCTACCTCATGTGATTGTAGTTATGCTTTTAGTATCCATTGATGGACCAAAAATCATGACAAAAATAAAAACAACTGCCAAACTTTTAAATGTGGCTGCATTTATCAATCACAGCAGCATCTACATCCATTTGAAAAACATTCAGACTGTGTGTGAGAGACACACTGTGCATGCAGTTTACAGACAGCACTGGGTGCCACATGGCTTCCAGATGCCTTTAGCTAAGGGGCCCAGATCATCTCAGAGTCCTTCAAGTATGAGGGACTTATGTGCCTAACATGGGTCACAGGAGGTGTGCAACTTGCATTGGGTCACACAGTACATGAATGGTGGATTCAAACTCAGTCTTCTCCACCTTGGGCTTCCTTTGCTCTGGCAGCCTGCTGACAGCACCACTCCCCTTCGGCTTCCCTGGAAATGAGAAGCAGGGAGGCCTGAGAGCACGGAGATTGCCTAGGGTGCGGGGGTGAGGTGGATGTCAGAACGCTGACAGCTCGAAATGACACGGAACATACTTCAGATGCCTTGTGTGTGGTTTAGGAGCGGCTGGAATTACACCCTCAGGGCTGAGCCAGCATTGTTGGAGCCAGAGCTGAGCCTGGACCCTGCTGAAGCAAGGCCCACATGGGGGGTCTTGGCCCAGGACCACAGAGCTGAGCAGTGGCAGTGAGGGCAGGAGGCAGATTCCTAGCTGGAAGCCAGCACATGGACCTTTTACCTTTCCAGACAGGTGTGGTCATTCATTCATTCACTTATTCATTCAGCAAGGTAGTCAGTCAGGCACTCAACAGATGCTCACCGAGCCGTGCCCCTCTGCATCCTATTATAGGGTTCAAGGAGGAATTGCTCCCATTCCTCTGGGGAGGCAGGCATGGAGCATGTGATCCAGTCTCTCTGGGTACGGTCAGGCCAGAGGTGCCAGCGGGGCTTTTGCCTGGAGAAGGAGCAAGGAATTGGGAAATGTTTTCTAGCAGATGAAATGGTTATCTTCTGTGAGTGGTTCTCAAGGGACAAGCAGGAGTACACCAGGCAGGTCAGGGAAGAAAGGGCCCTCCTGGCAGAGCGGCCAGTGGGAAAAGTAACTAGTTCCCTCTCTACCTTTGGATGGGAAAACTCTCTGGGTTTTCATTTGCTTATTTGTTTGACAATGTGGAAATGGACTTTTTCACAGGGAAAGATGAGACTTGTTGCTATAAAGGTCTTAGAGATGGAAGGGCTAGTTAGACAAACACATGAGACTGTATTTGTATCTAAAGCTGGCCAGTCAGGTTGTTGTAATTTTGATTAGCAAAAACGCAGAGTGGGAGGAGACTTGGCACTTATTTGGCTCAGTATAGAATTTGTGTGTTGCAGGGAATCAGGGAACGGGGAAGGCGGTGATAAATGAGGAAGCAGGGGTCCACTGGCCAGTTGTGTGGTGCCTGCCAGCCATGCTGATGATGGGGCCTGAGCACTGATAGCGATGGGGAGCCACTGGAGGTGTTTAAGCAGGGGCCACAGATGAAGCATCGCTCTAGCTGCTGACTGAAGGAATCCGAGGAGGAGGCAGGGAGACCAGCCAGGAGGCTGCCGCAGTCTGCAGTGAAGAGAATGGATTCAACAGAACTTTCTGAGAACCAGCAGGTCTTGAGACTGGAAGTGGCTGGAGAGGGAGAGAAAGGAGAGGATGATGGCCAGTTTCTGGACTGTGTGACAGGTCGATGTTTAAGCCACCATCTGAGATGGACGGCTGAAGGTTCTCTCTCCATCCCCATCTTGAGTGAAGGGGAGCCAAATGTCTGATGTGGCTCAGAGCCACAGCCTTGGTTCACACCTCATCACATGGTCAGCCTTCTACCTGGTCTCTTAGCCTCTAGCCTCTTCTCTCTCTAGCCCATCCCCTGGTAGACTGAGTGACCTAAATGAGACATCTGATCATGTCACTCCCTGGCTGGAAACATTTCAGACTCCCTATCTCTAGAAAGGTCCTACTTGGTCCAGCACATAAAGTCATCTCTAATCTGAGCCCGTTTACTTTCCTGTCTCAGTCCCTTGGCAGTCTACACCAGCCACAGTGAATACCAGTAGCAACAACAGCTAACAGTTACACAGCATTGATATGTACCAGGCAGTGTTCTAAGAACTTTATACATATAACTTGTGTAACTCTAAGAAAAATACTTCCCAAAAAATCTTGCACATCCCAGAATAGACAATACACACTTGCCTTCAGATTTTGCACCCAAAGTTGTCTCCACCTGGTATTCGGCCATCAACCTTCCACCCATCTGATACATATTTATTGCTCATCAACTTCTCCCAGGCACTATACTAAGTACCAGGGATCCAAAGCTGAGTGAGACATAGTATGTGCCCTCAACGCATACAAAGTTGAGTGGGGCAGACAGACACTCGAAGGAACAACTGTAACATGATAAGGTAAGCGCAGTGATGGAGATGTTACGGAGCCACAGAGATTGAGCCCCTAATCCAGTCTGGGGCCTTCCTCACTTGGCTGTCTGCAGCTTTACCCCTTCTGGGATGCATTCCCCACTTTGCCAGACAGGGTAAGGTCTCTTCTTTCTGCAGTCCTTACTCTACCCACACCATACACCAACTACCTTTTATGGGGGAAGTTCAGGGGCTGCTTCCTCCTGAGCACAGTGAAGGCAGAGAACAGTCTGACTCACCATAGGATGCAGCACCCAGGGCAGCCTGGACACAGATGACTAGAATTTGCTAAATGAAAGAGCACGAGGAATAAAGAATCACAAAGGGGGCATCCTCCTCCTGGGTTACTCCCTGACGCTCTCTCCAGAGTCAGGCCTGTACCTGCTACCTTTCCTGAGCCTGGCTCAGGCCCTCTGGAGTCAGACCCTGCTGGTAAGGATGGGGCTGTGGCTGTCATCCCTAGTTCAGGAGCAGTCTGGTTAGAAAAGGCCTTGCCAGAGGGTGGTCCCAGGATGCCCCCCAGCCAGCGGGAAACTGCCTGCCTCAGGCTTCTGAGGAACAAGCAGTATCCTGGGCAGCTCTAGTTTTGGGTATAAGAGGGAGGAAGCCCTGCAGCAGCCTTCAGGACCTCTGAGTGGCAAGAGATGGTGTTGGGGAATCTCTGAGATTTCCTTGGCTCCAGAGCCCCTTCTGCAGCCTCTGGGCTCTGAGGCTGGTGGAAGCTGTGATGGAGGGCTTTAGAAATAAATGACTCTGGGATAGCCTCAAACTAGAAGTGTTTGAGGAACATTCCAGGAAGCCTTCAGGAGCCTTAGGCTGGTCCCTTGGGTACTCACTGAGTTAACATGGCTCTTTCTTCCCAGGGCTCTGAAAGGCAATCATGAGGATGGGTGTCTTGGGCCAAGGACCTGAAAGGGCTTTCTGCCTCAGCCCTTTCTCCTAGGCAGAGTAGTTGGGAAGCTCTGGCCCCCACCCCATGTTCCTTGCCTCAAGGTCTGTCTTGGCTAGTGGTGCCTTTGCAGAACTGGAGCTGGGGGCAGGGAGTCTTGGGGGTTAGTGCTAACAGCTTTGGACAAGGGTGGGAATTTCCACTCCTATCTAGAGAGTCATCGACGCTGTGTGCCCTGACCTGGGCCTTTGGCCTCCAAAGGGCAGTGGGAAGGCCGGCCCCAGGGCCAATCCCTGGCCATTAATCCCTCCTGCCAGCCCGAATATCCACCCAGTGTGGTCAGACAAAGGACTGCCCAGCCCAGCCACTGTGTTCCTCCCGCCCCAGGGGCTCCACTCAGACGCTGGGCCGCCTGGAATCCAGGCCCATGAGAAAGGGGCCGCCTTCACTGGCCATCTTATGCCCGGATGCTCAGCCGCATCACGTCCGGCCCAGGGCCTGTGAAAAGAGGGCCCAGCCACGCTGAAAACACGGATTAGCCCTTGGGCCGCCCCCTGACACCGGCCTGCTCGGCTCCAGCTCCGGGAAGCAGGCCCAATGGAGGGGGCCAGACAGGCACAAAGAACTGGAAAAGTCTGGGTTCTCACCCCTTTGGCCTAGCTTCCCACCCCCACCCTTCCCAGGATTAGCATAGCCAACCACACATTCAGTTTCATTTATTGAACATGTACTATGTCCTAGGCTCTACACATTGACCAGAAAACTGAAAGTACAAGGAAGCTGCACGTAGCTACGGGTGGTAATAAAAGCCACTTTTCCCTCAACCCCCTCACTCCCTGGAGGTGTGAGATGGAGGCTGTGGTGGGTGCTTCAGAGGGGCTTCATCCCTAAGGGAAGGTGGGAAAGGCGGTGTATGAACCTTGTCAGCTCTGGTCTGCACTTGAGTCTAGCTGCAGGATTATGTTGCACCTGGTTGAAAATATGCAGGCGCTGAAATAACTTCTCCGGCCCTGCCTCCCTCCTTCCCCTGGGTTAATACTGATTATGCCAATTGTGTAGCAGGAAAAGAAAGCACCTCTTGCTAAGTGCCATTGTGGGCCAGGCACTTTCATACATGATCTCATTTGGCTCTCAAAATGCTGAGAGGGGGCATGATTGCTTCCATTATTCTGTTTGAGGAAACTGAGGCTCACTGAGGCTCAAATGAGAAGTGGTCCCAGGTCACTCTGCTCCTGAAGCTAGATTTCCTGATGCTGCAGTGGCTTGTCTTGTCTTCTTCTTTGGTGAGCTGGGCATTGTGACTGCACCATCTTATGTTCCATATGGCCTACCTTCAGGTGGTAGAATGCAGGGTGGGGCCAGGTGCGGTGGCTCATGCCTGTAATCCCAGCACTTTGGGAGGCCGAGGCGGGTGGATCACCTGAGGTCACAAGTTCAAGAGCAGCCTGGCCAACATGATGCAACTCTGTCTCTAATAAAAATACAAAAATTAGCTGGGCGTGGTGGCGGGCGCCTGTAGTCCTAGCTACTTGGAAGGCTGAGGTAGGAGAATCGCTTGAACCTGGGAGTCAGAGGTTGCAGTGAGCCAAGATAGCCCCACTGCACTCCAGCCTGGGTGGCACAGCAAGACTATGTCTCAAAAAAAAAAAAAAAGAAAAGGAAAAAGAAAAAGAATGCAGGGTGGGGAGGTTGAAGAGAGTTCTGAGGCAGGACCTGCTAGAATATAAACTGAGCTGACTCTTCGTTGTTGTGGGTGAAGGATTGTCTCTAGATCTCCAAATGTCATCTCTTTCCTCTCTGCTTCTGTAGCCCCTCTGACCACCTCTACTGTAACTGGCAATTGTCTATCTCTCCATCAGATTTTGTCTTCATCTCTGTCTTGCCCGGAGCACTCACTAAGGGACTGGTCCAGAAGTACTTGGTGAGTGATGAAGGCTGAACTGAGGCCAGGAGAACTGAAGGAGGGATGGATCCGGGATTCATGTGGAATTGACAGGACTTGTGGTTGCCTGAATGTGGAGAGTGAGTGGGGAGGAAGGAGCCCAAGATGATGATAACCACACTTTGATCTGGTGGTGGTGGGAAGGAAACGGGAGAGGTCCATTTGCTGAGATATAGAATGCTGGAAGGAGAGCCGCCCAGGGCTGGAGGATGTACTGGGTAGAGGAAGAGATGCATTTCATTTAGGACATTTGGGTTTGAGATACCTTGAAATATCCACGTGGTTATGCCCAATGGGCACCTGGATATGCTGACCAGGAGGTGAGGAGAGAAGCTAAGAATTTACTTTGGTAGCTGAAGGTGTTGGAGCTGGAAATACTCTAAATTTTCTAATGTCTCAGCTCAGCTTTAAAGGATGGCATTCTCAGAAGAGTGGGGTGCTAGAACTTTGAACTTCACATTTAATTCCAGCTCTACCACTTACTACTAGCTGTGTGAAGTCAGGGAAACCACTTAACCTCTCAGAACCTTAGTTTCTTCATTTGCAAAACAGGAATAATAACAGTACTCACTTCATGGGGTGCCCAAACTTAAGTGCAATAATGTACATAAAGTGTTTACCAAATACAAAATGCTCAGTAATGGTGGCTGTGATGTCATCAGCTGAGACTGGAGCTGAGAGAGGGGCCCTTGAGCTCCATGCTTTGCATTTGGATTTTGAACTGGATTTTGAGTTTGGAGTTTACAGTCCTGCTGTAACTAGCTTTGGTCACCTATACCTGGGGACACTCTATAGCATGGCTGGGGGATTAGGATGCAGCAAGTGAGATGCCCATGACCCCAAATGTAAGGAGGCCCTGGCTCTCAAGTGCTGACTGCACTTGCAAGGCCCTGAGACTGAACTCCCCTTAAACTCAGTCAGGTACCTCAGTGGGCTCACTGTCCTTCCAGCCCTGCTCCATGTCCAAGTCCTTTGATCTGCCTGTCCCCAGGACAATGCACTTTAAGACAAGCCTCCTTCACCCTGTGGTTCCCTTTGAGCTGGGGATGGGTCTCTCCTGTCTCTTTGGAGAAGAGGTTTCCCAGAATAGGCTGGGTGCTGCATCCCTCTGGATGGCAGTTGTGGGTGGAATTTCTCAGACTGAGTTTTTAACAAACACTGCCAAAGACCCCCATCCCCAGTGAGATGTGTGGTGTTCCTGGGTCAGAATGCGGCTCTTTCAGACCCCCAGCCTGTGGAAGCCTACATTTTGTCCTCGGGTGTGTGTGTGTGTGTATGTGTGTGTGTGCGTGTGTGGGCGCCCGGGCGCGCGAATAGAAGCTGTTTTCTCCAACAGGAGGGGTGTGGAGAGGAGGCAGCCAGAAAGGCAACTCCAAGTTGTGGATTTCCTGGGGGCTCTTGATTTAAAGCGGCTGCACCACTTTCCACGATTCTGTTTTTTCAGAGAATGCTCTCAAGGCCTGGAGGGAGGGCAGGACAGGGGTATGGGGGAGGGGGGTCGCAGAGAGGCGAGATGGTGACCCTGATCTGGAGCAGCCAAACATCCTCCCAGAGACAAAACCGGCCTGGCTCTGTCCTGCCCCGCTGCTTCATTACCTTGGCCCAGGTTCCCTAATGTCTGCGAGTGGGCCTGACGCCTCCCCATCAGGATACTGAGGGCTGGCAAGGCAGCCTTCATTTCTGTCCCAGCTGGGGATGGAAGGACCAGGAGGAGGATGGGGGTACCGACTACTGGGAGGAGCAAAATGGGGAGGGGGCTGGGAGAGTGAATGGGTGGATTTGTGATTGGGAATGATCCAAAGGAGAGGGGGTAGAGGGAGGGGTGGAAAGGAAAGGGGACTGACCAAATACAGTGGGATGGGGCCAGGGCCAGGGGCTGACCTAACCGAGATGGGGAAGGGGTGAGTCTGGGTCTGGGAAAAACTGATCCAAAGGCAGAAAAGGAGGGGCGAAATGGAGAAGGGTACCGTGAATAAAGTAAGGGGGCTGGGAGAGGAAATTAGAGGGGAGGCGCTGGCCAGCAGGGAAGGCCTGAGCCCTCTCCCCGGGCGGTGGGGG
>NW_012120487.1:329367-349479 GCF_000951035.1 Colobus angolensis palliatus
GTGAGCCTGCGCCGCACGGGAGGGCACCTGTGCGACCTGTCCCGCCCCAGGCCTGCGGCGCCGCACGCGAGCGCCCCACCTCTGCCCCCACCCTGGCTTGGGGCACACCCAGCGCCTCTCGTCTTGGCCTCCTGGACTCAGACTCCTGCTACACCCTTCTCCGTCCCCCATCCCTGGGGAGGCTCCCACCATCTTGCCACCGGACAGAAGCGTCCCTTGTGACCTGCCAGTCTCTCATTTCTTCTCCCTCCACTTGTGAGCGCCCCCAGCTTTGCGGCGCCTCCCACCCCAGGTTTCCTGGTGAGTTCCAAGCCTTTGGAAGCCAGATCTGTGATCCCAAGCCGTCTCCTCCACCGACTGTACTTCATCAACCTTCTCTCATGTTTTGCCGACACGTTAGAGGTCAGACTCCTGGGTTCATGACTTACTCACTAGAGTCCCTTCATTTCCCCACAAGTTTGCCCCCCACCTCCACTTACCTGTCTGCCCTCAGCTTCTTCCTGGGTAAGAGCACCCCTTTCACATAGACACACCTGGCTGCCTTCTTCACGCCCTGAGGACACTTCTTGGAGATTTCAGAGACAGGCAGCACCAGGGCTCATGACTGAAAGGGGAGTTGGTGGGCCTTTAGGTCTGCCCCACTCCCTGGAAAACTTAGGACTTATTGGGTTATTATTATTTTTAATTAAAGTTGGTTTAATTAAAAAGAAAGAAACCTTTTTCTGGGCTTGGTGTGCTGGCTGGTGACTTGGGGGAGTGGTCTGGGGAGACCGGGTGAGCTTCCTTTCTAGATCTTGGGTTGCCACATGGGGTGAACCTCCTTGTGAGACATCAATCAGAAGTTCATTAAATGCGATTAGGAAGTGATTCTCCAGCAGGATTAGTGGCTAACACGAATTTGTTTTAAAAGGAAGTGATTCAGCCATCGCTGTGCGCATAGTAGGACTAGTCAAATGCCATCTCCTGCATCTCAGCCCGGTGGAGACGAGATGGGCTGGACATGTGTGTGTACACACTTGTGTGAATGTATCTGAGCAGCAGGTTGCCTGCTGTCTGGGATTATTCCCAGCTCCCATGGATAAAGGAGCACTGGCCTTTGATTCACTGTTCCAGTTAGTTAATGTGCGGAGCCTGTGTTAGGCACTAGGGAAATATTACTGAATGAATGGGCAAAATCCCTGCTTCATGGAGGTTGTGGGCCAGTGGGGAGAGTCATTAATCCAACTGTCAGCACCCAGAGAAATAAGATAAGTGCTCTACAGCCTTGCACTCAAAGTGTGGTCCGCAGACCTACACCACCACCTGGGAGCTTGTTAGAAATGCAGAATCTGGCAGGATGTGCTGGCTCATGCCTGTAGTCCCGGCATTTTGGGAGGCCAAGGCAGGAGGATCGGTTGAGGCCAGGAGTTCAGGATCAGCCTGGCCTAACATAGGGAGACCTCATTTAAATAAATAAATAAATAAAAAGAAATGCAGGATCTCAGCCCCACTCAGACTCACTGAATCATCAGATTTTGCATTTTAGCAAAATTCCCAGGTGACTAGTATGCATAGTATTATGGAGTAAAGGCGCTGGCCTCAGGCAAGAGGCTCAGCCTAAAGGATTAGAGCTCCCTACTATAAAGAGTGAGGCCAGGCCACAGAACCATACCCCACCCACTCTGAACTTCCAGGCACTGCACCATTGGCTATGCCCCCTGTCTTACCTCCCCTGCTGGATTGTAGTAAGAGGCAGAAGGGACCTGATTCCTGACTGTCCCCAGCACCAAGGACAGGGTAGCACTGAACAGAGACTCAGAGGTGTGAGGGAGGGAGTTGGCCTTTGACCCTGTCCTGCTGTCTGGTGCTGACCCAAATGCTAAGCATCAGGCTTTTGCAAGCTCCCCCACCCCAGGGCTCCCAGTCTAGTTGAGACTGAATTAGGGGTAGGTGAAGATAGGGGAGGGAGTCAGTGTGTCTTGAACCCAGGGTGAGTGTGATTTGCATGCAGGACACGCAGGATGTGCCTCTCTTGGATACCAGAGTTTGAAGCTCTGGGGTGGTGATGGAAGATGAGGGTGGACAATGGGCCGCCCACAGAGGAGAAAGTATGAAAATCTGAGAAGGCCAGGAAGGCCCTCTGAGGGTAGGGGAGTAGGTTTACACAATATGGTAGGAAGTGACCTGGATAGACCCCCTCCACCAGCTATTAGCCCCTTTGAGCGAGGGTCAGATCAGATTGCCTGATGCACAGCAGTCCTTCACTTAACATATTTTGACTGCTCGCGGGCATGAATCCCTGCTGTCTGATACTGTGCCTGACTTACAGAACAATGACTGAGTGGACAGTACTTTGACTTTGGCACCTTCTTATCCATTCTCACTCACAGTCCTCATAGTGACCTATAGAAAGGGTGAAAGAGGTGAAAGTGGAGGCTCTTTCCCCACTTGTAAGTTTAGCAAACTGCCCCTCCCTAGGTCCAGCAGGTAGTGAAAGATCCAGCTCTCAGTTCTCTAGGAAGCAGAGCTCTGTAAAGATCAAAATGCAAACTTGCTTTTGCTCCAAATGGTATTATAGCCCCTCCCCCTGCCTCAGAGCATCTGTTGATAAATTCCTTCCTAGTCTAAGAAATCCCAGGGAAGGAAAGGCCTCTTCTCGCTCTCCTGAAGCCAGGAACTGCTTCCTGAGCCCTGAATTCAATTCTTGCTACTACCCTGCAGGTCTCAGTCCCAGCATCTTGGAACACTTTGAGGACAGGTAGAAAATATCTGTAGGGAAATACTAGGAGGGTCACCCTTGAACTGGAAAAGCAGATTTTTATTTTTTAAATGCTTCCTTAACTTTCCTTTATTCAGGCCGGGCATGGTGGCTCATGTCTGTGATCCCAGCACTTTGGAAGGCCGAGGCGGGTGGATCACCTGAGGTCAGGAGTTTGAGACCAGCCTGGTCAACATGGTAAAACCCTGTCTCTACTAAAAATACAGAAAGTAGCCGGGTGTGGTGGCGCATGCCTATAATCCCAGCTACTTGGGAGGCTGAGGGAGGAGAATCACTTGAACCTGGGAGGTGGAGGTTGCAGTGAGCCGAGATCACACCACTGCACTCCAGCCTGGGCGACAAAACAAGATTCCATCTCAAAAAAAAAAATTGAAACAAGCACATAATTTGACAAGTCAAATAGCAATCAAAGGCTTATAGTGGTATCTTGCACCACTCTCAGGATCTCTACTTTGTTCCATACAAGAATCTGCTTTCAGTTCATATTTTTCTCTCGAAATATACTTCCATATTTTCATGCTTATACTCCTCTCTCTTGAAACAGTAATGATTAACTTCCTATTAAGATAGATGAACATTTACCTCTAAAATCTCTTATCTCCTTCCATTCCCCCTCAAATTAGCAACTTTTGGTTAAATAAAGTTTTAGCATTTAGATTGTTACTATGTAAATATTGTTCTGTGATAAGCTACTAGTGTACTACGATTATAATTCCTTTTGTGTGTGTGTGCAACCTTTTATTTTACCTGGACTTAATAATGCCTTATTTTTTCATTTGCTCAACTTCCTTTGTACCTAAAAAGTACAAAGCTAAATCTATGGGAAGCTAGATCTTCCCATACCTTCCAGTAACACTGTGGTACAGCTTTTCATGAGGTGAGGTCAAACTTACCAGGAAACCTGTAACTGCTTTTGGTGGTTGTGCTTTTCTCTTCCTGGGGCATCTCTCCCAGAGTCCTCCATCCTTCAGCTCATCTGGACTGATGGTACTCCGGGTCAACTGAACAGAGCTGGATCTGGAAATTCGCTTCACCATTACCTTGGGAATTCTATGTCCTGTTTTGAATCTTCTACTTCCTGATGTCCCTATTTTCCCTTTTTTCTTAGTTTATTCTCTTGTTTCTGTCGAGGTGAAATTTTTGGAAACTTTGTACGTCTGAAATTGTTTTAGCATGAGAAGCTAAGCATGCATGTGACAATGAAATATTTGCGTCAACGCTGTGCTTCTCTGTAGACCTTTTTTTTTTTTTTGAGGGAATCAGAGAATGGGAGATAGTTTCTCAGCTTAGTATGCTTTACCTATAGGGAAGCAGGGAAGGTGGTGGAGTATTATGGAAATGAGGGGTTAGAGTTTTGGCAGGAGGACAGGGCAGGAGAACTCTGGAGATTTCCTTATAGGAGAAGGAAACCTGAGAGGAGAAGCCCTGAGAGGGGTGACTTCCTGACTTAGGGGGACTTGGAACACAGGGAGGGTCGCTTTGGGCCCAGGATGGTGCTGAACTGGTTTGAGGGCCTCTTGGATCCATTTAAGAAGGAAGCCAACATTACCCTGGCACATGGAAAATTGAGTACATAGGAAAGTGATACCCTTGGCAGGGACACTGGCAAACATGACAACAGAGAGGCTCCTTCAAGAGAGCCCTCCACTATAGTGACTGGATTGGTTTTGAGCCCAAGTGTATTACCTCTCTGGGAGATCCTAGAAGTAGAGTAGGGGTTGAGGGGATTTTGCATGATACAGGTTATTGTGGTTTACTCTTAAAGGGAAAGAATTCTGTGGACTTCAGTATTGACTTTAATTTCTTTTATTATAATGTCAGTATTTGCAGGTATAAATTCCTTAGACTTGTATTTCTTATGTGATTGTAAAAATGGTTTATAAATTACATTCAAACAATGAAATAAAAATTCAAGTTGACAACATTAGTCAAATGTAAAATAATATATTGTGGCTGGGTGCGGTAGCTGACGCCTGTAATCCCCAGCACTTTGGGAGGCTGAGGTGGGCAGATCACGAGGTCAGGAGATCGACACCATCCTGGCTAACACGGTGAAACCCCATCTCTACTGAAAATAGAAAAAATCAGCCAGGTGTGGTGACATGCGCCTGTAGTCCCAGCTACTCGGCAGGCTGAGGCGGGGGAATCGCTTGAACCCAGGAGGCAAAAGTTGCAGCGAGCCTAGATCATGCCACTGTACTCCAGCCTGGGCGACAGAGTGAGACTCCGTCTACAAAAAAAAACAAAAAACAAAACCATATATATATATATACATAGAGAGAGAGATAGTTTTGCTGAGACTACATCACTTGCACCATGAATATGGCTCTGACTTCTCCATAGCAGGTTTTCTGGGTTTGTCATTCCTTGGGCCATGTGATGACTAAAGTCACCACTTTTAATTTGATTGATTGATTGATTGAGACAGAGTCTCACTCTGTCACCCAGGGTGGAGTTCAGTGGTGCAATCATACTACACTGCAACCATGACTTCCTGGGTTCAATCGATCCTCCTGCCTCGGCCTCTCGAGTAGCTGGGACTATAGACATGCACCACCATGCCTGGCTAACACCATTTTTTTCTTTTGAATGAACTGCAGGGATTCCTTCATGTAGCAGGCCATGATACCAACAGGCCCAAATATAGCATATATTTATGAAATCTACATTTTTTTTTTGCCTCATTTCAAGATTAAAGTAGCACTACCTGATAATAAATGGAAATAAAGACTTCAAGTATTAGGTATTTCTTACAAGGAAGTCACCTATGTGATCCAGAATATGCTTACATGAATGTGCTTACTATCGTGAAAAAAAAATTCAAAAATTTTTATAAATTCCCACATGAATACGAATATATTCTTGGGCCAGGCACGGTGGCTCACACCTCTAATCCCAGAACTTTGGCGGAGGTGGGCGGATCACCTGAGGTCGGGAGTTCGAGACCAGCCTGACCAACATGGAGAAACCCCGTCTCTACTAAAAATACGAATTAGCTGGGCGTGGTGGTGCATGCCTGTAATCCCAGCTACTCGGGAGCCCTAGACAGGAGAATCGCTTGAACCCAGGAGGCAGAGGTTGCGTTGAGCCGAGATGGCACCATTGCACTCCAGCCTACTCAACAAGAGTAAAATTCCGTATCAAAAAAAAAAAAAAGTATGTATTCTTGGACCATACTTCAAACTAAGCAATTAAACATTTTAAAACATTTATCTAAATAAGTAACTCTTTGGTTAGAAGAAAGTTGCCATTACAGACTATTTATAAATTAATAAAGGTAAGAATAGTACATATTAAAATCTAAAGGAAGTAGTCAAACTTGTGCTCAGAGGAATTTCATAGCCCCAAATATGTCATGGAGACAGGGTTAGAGGAGCCCTGGGGTAGGGATACCAGTTACAAGGCTACTGCAGCATCCAGGCAGGAAAGGGTGGTGGTTTGGTAGAGGTGGAGGTGCAAGTGGAAAAAAGTAGATATACAAAGCTATAGAAAGAATCAGCCATTGGCTAACATCATCCTAATCCGCCAAAGCCAAACACTTTCCCATTTAATCATAGCCTCAGGCCAATCCTGAAAGGTCGGAGTGGTCATTTCACTGGTAGTCACCCCTGGTCAGGCTTGCCTAATTTAAGGAGTAACTAATTTCAATAGACCTATTAGCTCAGAAGGAACAGACAACATTGTCAGAGATGGTTCCTCCACTGCTCCCACCAGAGGGCACCTAGGTTAGCTGTTTTTTCCTGTGAATTCTGTCAAACCACTGAGGAACCTATTTCTCTAGTTAAATAAATTGCTCCAGAACACAGAAAAAATGGAAGTCGTCCCAATTCTACCTACTATGTTATCTAATTATGCTATCAAAACCTGATAAAGGAATACACAAAATATAGCCTAATCTCACATATGAAAGATGATGCAAAACTTGTCAGCAACGTATCAGCAAATTAAACTTAGTAAAAAAAAAAAAAAAAAACACACACACAGTCGTGCAGTTTATTCCTGGAATGCAAAGGTGTCATTTTTAGAATTATTTGCTCCATATTGTAGGAGCTGTGCATCATCACCTTTACAGATGATGAAAACCGGGCTCATAAAGGTTAAGTGACTTACCCAGGTCAAGCTGCAAAGTAAATTATCCAGGACTTGCTTCCAGGTCGGCCTGACTTCAAAGTCATTCTCCTTTCTCTCAGGAAGAAACAAGTGGAGGTGGAAACTTGGATGAAAAGCCCCAGGCACTAATAAAATTCTTCAGTTCACCCTAATATCCCCCTCCCCTACACCCACATCCACAGTCCAAATCTTGAAAAGAGCCTTTCCAGCCGTGATGACAGGTCTTTGGTTTCCTCTTTTTTTGTCTCTTTCACTCCCCACCCCCTCCCCACACCCCTATAATCCCCTCTCTCCCCTTTCCCTCTTTCTAATCTCCTTTCTCTCTTTCTAATCTCCTTTCTCCCATCAATTTTTGGAGATAAAAGCGCCACCTGTTGGCCACCTCATGTGCACCTGATTTGAGCAGGAAATCACTGGAATGAAGTCAGGATCCATTTGGATGCTATTTTGGGCTGGCAGGAGCCCCTGGTGGCTGAAAGGCACTGGCTCCAGCAGGGAAATCAATTGGTGCACAAGAGGAAAACTAACTGCAGTTCCCACCTCCTCTAGAAAATCATCCTCCCTGCTTCCTCTTGGCAGGCTTTGGTAGTTGCTCCACGGCAAATGGAATTGGAATGGGTTGGGTGGCCCTAGGTGCAGACAATTTATCTACTCTAAGAGGGAGACAGAGGAAAGGGGGCTGGGCTGGGGGCAGAAAACCTGGGGTCTAGTCTCAGGTCAAACACTTAGGCAAGTCTTTTCCTTTCTCTGCCCTTCACAGCAATTACTGCCTCTCCCCAAGCCCCTTGATTGTGCCAGGCCCTGTGCTCTTTCCCAGCTGAGGACTCAGAGATGGATCAGACACTATCCCCACTCAGAGAGCTCAAATGTTGGCAGATGACAATATAGTGTGCAGAATGCTTTATGAGATAAGGAGTTGCTAGGTTTCCTTGGTCACTCACCATCCCGCCTCTATCCTGACTCAGCCTCAGTCTACCTCTGAAAATAGAGAATGTGCCCTATCCTCTCTGCCTGGGTAGGGACGGCCTTTGTGACTGCTAAAGCATTGTGATGATGGGTGAGGATTTTCTACCCTGCCTGACTGGGGCTTCCCAGACAGGGCCTGTGTCTTCTCTGCTCCACTGTATGGGCAGCCTGGCCAGAGCTGAGCATACTGCAGCTTTGGTTTGAACTGCCCTTATCTGGAGGCTGGACTTGGGGTTTAGGGAGTTGATGAGACTTAGAGACAAGAGGCCTAGACCCTGCTTGAGGGAGACACAGGCCCCACTCTGGGCATCAGTCTGTCTCTCTTGAGTTATGAAAGGGCTTCCTTTGTGGGCTTCACAAAGGAAGGCTTTCTGAAGGTAGTGGGTTGGAGTTCTGAAAGGAGGGAGGGGAGGGCCTGCTGCTCCTGTTCCTATGAAATCCCTTCTTCCTCTATCCATCCTAACCCCTGTCCAGCTGGCAGACTGAAAAAAACTGACTACTTTCAAAGTAATTTAGATGGGACCAACAGAGGGAGGGAGCCAAAGACAGAGGGATGGGAACAGAACAGGAAGGAGGAAAGGTGGAAAATCTGGGGTCCTGGCTAGCAGACTCAACTGCTTCCCTGTCTGATGGGCAGGCAGGTGACACTCACAGGCACCTCACATGTCTGGCTTCACGTCCCTTGCTTCCAACATTCATAGCCACCAACCATATTTTCAAGTTGGAGCCCATAAAAAGTGTTCAGCACACAGTAACAGTTTTTATTCTTATGTTCTGCACACTCAGTCTTATTTATTGAAATAATCCAGCCGCTTCTTTTAAAGTTTTTATTTTATATTATTTATTTTTATTTATTTAATAAAATAAAATAAAGTTTTATTATTTAATTGTTGAATAAGTAATACATTCACTTCACTTGGCTTTACAAATATAAAAAAGTTGTCCATGAAGTCTCCCATTTGTTTCCAATTTGCCGTAGTGGATAATCAGTTACTAGATTTTTATTCATCCTTCTAGACATTTTTGTTGCATATGAAAACCAATACAAGTATACATTATTTTCTCCTTGAAAAACACAATTGGATGGATGTTTACACTGTTCTATACATCTTGAATTTTTTTTTTTTTCACTCAACAATGTATCTTGGCTGGGTGCAGTGGCTCATGCATGTAATCCCAGCACTTTGGGAGGCCGAGGTGGGTGGATCACTTGAGGTCAGGAGTTTGAAACCAGACTGGCCAACATAGTGAAACCCGGTCTCTGCAAAAAAGACAAAATTAACCAGGTGTGGTGGCACTTGCCTGTAATCCCAGTTACTTGGGAGGCTGAGGCAGAAGAATCACTTGAATGCGGGAAGTGGAGGTTACAGTGAGCCAAAATCACATCACTGCACTCCAACCTGGGCGACAGAGCAAGACTCCATCTCAAAAACAAAAACAAAATGAAAAACAAACAATGTATCTTCGAGCTTTCTCCAGATGAGTACATAAAGAACTTCTATATTCTACTTTTACAGTATACTAGTCCCTTTTTTAGATGTTTCATTATTTGCTTAACCTGTCCTTGATAGACACTTATGTTGTTTCCAACCTTTTGACATTCCAAACAGCACTGCAATGTGACTTTGTACATATGTCATACCATATGTGTGCAGGTACACCTGCAGGAGAAATCCCTGGAAGTGGATTTCCATGTAGCCTTTGTCAAGGCACCACGCCCCCTGTGTGGTCACACTGGTTCCTTTCAACAGCAGTCCCCTTTTATTTCTCAAAGGGACCCTTGGTGACAACAGTCAGATTTTCACCTGCTCAAACCCTACTGTCTTCTTCTCCAGGGCCTTCCCATCAGTCTGCCACCAGAGTCCCTTCACAAGGTATCCTGGCCTCTGGATTTGGAAAGCATGGGTACTTGCCATGCCCACCCTGGGGTGTGCTGTGCCCTGGCTGTCAATCCATCCAGGGTGATGGCTCCTTTTCCTTTTTAGCTCCCAGATCCTGGGTATCCATGGCAGGTGTAGGGAACTGGCTTTCTGGACCTCCATCATTCAGGCTTCCAGGCTTCCTGCCAAATGGTGCTGTCTCCCTATCTGGGCCCCCAGTTGTGACTCCTTTCTTCTGACCATAGGATAATGCTGTAAGACCTGCTCCTCTACTATTTCAGATTTCCCATTTCATCGCCTCTAGTCCCCCAGATACGACTGGCCCCAACTTTGAAGGAAGGTGTGGATGAGGGAAGATAACACAGAGCCCCTGTGAGAGGTGTTCACGTAACTAACGGGGAGTCAAACTTCAAGGCTGGAAATGAGGCCCTTGGCAGACTGGGAACCTCTGGGTTGCCCAGGCCTGTGATGTCAGCTCATGTAGCAGTTGTCACCATTTGGGGCTGACCTAGGCAGGGGATGAGGAGCCTGTTCCAGCAGACCCTGAGGGCGCTGGGCAGGGCAAGGCCAGGCAGTAACATGATTATTACTGTTGTGATAGGTATAGCACAATAGTTAAGAGCCCTGATTCTAGACCCAGATTGTCTGTGATGGGGATACACTTCTCATCAGTTGGATGAGGAAACTGAGGCCCTGGAAGAGGCAGGGGCATGCCTGAGGTCACACAGGAAGGCAGGGAGAAGACAGAGAGTAGGGCCCAGGCCTCTGGGCTTAGGCCCCACTGTTCCTCTGCAGTTGCAGGAACAAACTAGTGGGTAATGCATTCTCATGGCAGGATGGAGGTGTTCCTGAACATGTCAAGGTTGGAGAGGAGGGCAAGGAACCTCACTGAGACATCCTGATCCATAACAGGCTCCAGCTAGAGCACTAGGTCTCAGGAGTCCCCATGAGGTGGCAGGCTAAGAAATTTCCCTGGTCCATTTCCAACCCAGCTATCTGGATACTTTACAAATGAGGAAATGCAGGCTTAGAGAGATTAATTATCGGAGACTAATAAGTGATAAGAGCATAATTTGAACCCAGCTCTAAGACCTGAACTCTTCTTGCTACACCTGGGTGCCTCTATGATTCATACTCAGTGATTACCCAGCCCCCACTCTAGCACTTCCAGTGACAAGGAGCTCAGAGCCACCAAAGTAACCTATTACATCTCAGAGATAGCCCTGTTAGAATGTTCTCCTTGCATGGAGACATAGAAAGTGAGGCTTTTTACCCCTTTCTGGCTCTCTTTTGCCTTGGTCTTTCTGTCCCAGATCAGCCCTGTGGAGATCTGGAGATGCTGGCTGTGTTAAGCCTTTATTCTCCAGGCTAACTACCTCAGACCTTTCTTTCGTGTTTATAGGACATTTTCTCAAATCTTCATGCATTAAGCAGGGTTAGGTTCAGTTGTGAATGACAGACTGGCCCCCCTCCCCCAATCCCACATCAGTGGTTTAAACAAGACTAAAGTTTATTTCCCTTTTACGTAACAGTCAGTGCAGGCAGCTCAGGATGGTATGGCAGTTCAGTGGTCTCAGAGACCCAGGATTCTTCTCTTTTGCGGCTCTGCTATTTGTGAAATTCAACTCAACTAGCAGACATCCACCTCAACTTAGCTTAGCAAAAGGGAAGATTTCTTCCTTTTTGAATGTCTGGAAAGTCTAGGGGTTCTAGTTTCAGGCGGAGCTGCATCCAGGGACTCAAACACTATTTTTAAGTCTCTCTCTCTCTCTCTCTCTCTCTAGGCTATTTTCCTCTGTGTGTGGGCTTTGATGTGAAAACAGCACACTCCATGTGGCAGGGAGATGGCTTCTGACAGCTAAGCCTGCGTGCTTGTCTTCTGATCCAAAAGGAGAGGTGCTCCTCCCAGAGTCCCAGAGTGCCAGTCTCGTGGTCTACATATTCCCAAATCTCAGAGTACATATGTCAAATCATGTAGAAGGGGTGACTGGCTACTTAGGTCACTTACCACTGCCTGGACCAGTCACTGGGCCTTGAACTTGCAATGGTGTGTATGACCCAGCTGGTGGCCTGTCTGCTCCTGGGGAGTAATTGTGAGGGGGACAAACTGGACAGCCCCATCAGGACCACATGGAACATAGGAGGGAAGGTTTCCTTCAACAGAGGGCCGAGATATGCAAAAGCTATAAGCATGTTCAGCTCATCATGCCAGGGAGACTGCGTTTTGTCTTACAAGCAATGTGGAGCCCCTGGAAGACTTTGGCAGGGCTCAGTCTGGAAGTTGGTTTGATTTGTCACAACCATTTTAAAAGGAGGAAACTGAGGCAGAGAGAACAGACAAATCCAATGATTGCTAGAGCCAGAAACCATGGATAAACTCTGTCTGAGAGGGAGACATGTTCTCCTCCCCTCAAAAATGGGGACTGATAGGGGAGAAGCAATCTCTGTTCTTAGCGAACACATAGTTCTATTGATGATCTGAGCTACAACCTCTGTTCTCAGCGAATACAGAATTCTATTGATGAGCTACTGATGAACTCCCTAGAGTTCTATAGGGAGTCCCAGACAGAGAGGGAGATACACTATACCTTCCTTTCTTCATTCCTCTTTTCTTTCTTTCATTAATATATCCACATTCTCTAACATTAATTGAGCACCTACTGTGTGTCAGGTTTTGTGCCTGGCAGGAGGTAGAGTGATTAATAATGATGATGCAAAACATTTATTGAGTTTTTTTTTTTGAGACAGAGTCTCACTCTGTTGCCAAGGCTGGAGTGCAATGGCGTCATCTAGGATCACTGCCAACCTCCACCTCCTGGGTTCAAGCAATTCTCCTGCCTCAGCCTCCCAAGTAGCTGGGATTACAGGCGCTCACCATTGCGCCTGGCTAATTTCTGTATTTTGTTTTGTTTTGTTTTGTTTTGTTTTGAGATGGAGTCTCACTCTGTCACCAGGCTGGAGTGTGGTGGCACCATCTCGGCTCACTGCAACCTCCGACTCCCTGGTTCAAGCTATTCTCCTGCCTCAGCCTCCCAAGTAGCTGGGACTATAGGCATCTGCCACCATGCCTGGCTAATTTTTGTATTTTTAGTAGGGACGGGGTTTCACCATGCTGGCCAGGATGGTCTCAATCTCCTGACCTCATGATCCACCCGCCTTGGCCTCCCAAAGTGCTGGGATTACAGGTGTGAGTCACCGTGCCTGGCCTAACTTTTGTATTTTTAATAGAGATGGGGTTTCATCATCCTGGTTTCCAACTCCTGACCTCAGGTGATCCACCCGCCTCAGCCTCCCAAAGTGCTGGGATTACAGGCATCAGCCACCATGCCCGGACTTTATTGAGCTCTTTCAAAAGTTTCAGGCAGTAGGCTAAGTGCTTTACATGTGCATTATCTCATTTAATCCTTACAGCAATCCAATGAGGTAGATACAATTATTATCCCCATTTTGCAGAGGAGGAAAGATAAAGATGAACACAAAATGAGCCCAGTTCTCAAGGAGCTCACAGTCTAAAGCAGGGATCCCAACCCCCCCAGGCCATTAACTGGTACCTAACCGGTGACCTGTTAAGAACCCAGCCACATAGCAGGAGGTCAGCTGCAGGTGAGCAAGTATTACCACCTGAGCTCCGCCTCCTGTCAGGTCAGTGGCCACATTAGATTCTCATAGGAGCACAAACCCTTTTGTGAACTGCGCATGTGAGGGATCTAGGTTGCATGCTCCTTATTATTTATTTATTTATTTTTTGAGACTGGAATCTTACTCTGTTGCCCAGGCTGGAGTGCAGTGGTGCGATCTCAGCTCACTGCAAAAGACACCCGCCACTATGCCTGGCTAATTTTTGTATTTTTAGTAGAGGCAGGGTTTCACCATGTTGGCCAGATTGGTCTCAAACTCCTGACCTCAAATGATCCACCCACTTCAGCCTCCCAGAGTGCTGGGATTACAAGGTGTGAGCCATTGTGCCCAGCCTGTTGTGTGGTCCTTATGATAATCTAACTAATGTCTGATGATATGAGGTGGAACAGTTTCATCCCCAAATTATCCACCCACCACCACCTTGATCCATGGAAAATTTGTCTTCCATGAAACCAGTCCCTGGTGCCAAAAAGGTGGAGGACCCCTGGTCTATAATAAAATCTACAGACTGAAAAACAAGTAACGAAACCAGATGGAGCTAAGAGCTTTGGGAGCACAGAGGTGGGAGTCATGTGAGCGCAGGAGTGTTGTCAGGGAAAGCATCTCACAAACTTGATGTGTGAAATTAACCAGGAAGGATTAGGAGAAGTGAGCCTGGCTAGAGTGAGCCACTTGCAAAGGTGAAGAGGGAAGAAAGAGCAAATCAGGTGTAAGTAGAGTATAGGAGTTGGAGGTAAGGCTGGACAAGCAGGTAGGGGCCAGGCTGCCAGGTGTCCTGTGCAGACAAGGAACCTATACACAGAAAGTGATGCAGCCCTGGGCAGGCCTCAGGCTGCTAAGCAGGTATCACTGGAGCCTCATGCAAATCACACTTCCACCTTTTTCACTAACTCTGTAATTGCAAGCACCAGAAGGCCTCCTGTTGATCTAGGGTCGCAGCAGTGCCCTCTGAGTGTATGAGCAGGAGAGGTTTCTCAGCTCCTCCTTCCCTTGGGTGGTGGTGGTGGATGGGGGAGGGTGGTATTTGCCAGAGTTAAGTCTGTTCCCAGACCTCAGCCCTGCCCACTTGCTGATGTAAGAAACGCAGCCAACCCCTGAAATGTGGAACCCTTCCAAGTAGCTTGATCTGGGCTGAGGATGGGGGAAAGAAGGGTCTAGCCTCCCAGCACAGCACTGCCCTCCCTGCCTCATCCTGGAGCAATGACCACTCTCCACATTTCCTCCTGCATTTCCTTGCTCCAATTCAGGTCTCACCCACCAAAGTGAGTTCTCCCCGAAATTACCTGCTCCCCATCCAGGTGAGATGAAGAGGACCC
This sequence comes from Colobus angolensis palliatus, assembly GCF_000951035.1. NCBI lineage: Eukaryota > Metazoa > Chordata > Mammalia > Primates > Cercopithecidae > Colobus > Colobus angolensis. The sequence continues at coordinate 344,037 of NW_012120487.1, forward strand.
TGGCCTGGGAAAGGGTTTGAGTTCCTCCTCTGCTACCAGTTTGCTGTGTGATTTTGGGCAAGTCATCCCTCTCTCTGGATCTCAATTTCCCCATCGGCGAAATTAACTTTCAAAAATTTACAGTCCAATTTTGGAATGAATAACGTCAGTCTTTATTCACTGGGGGGCGGGGTGGGGTGGGGCAGGGAATGGCATGCCCAGCATGCAACACAAGGCGTGGGTGGTATGGATTTACGGTCTTTTTGGAGAAGAGCAGGCAGGAAGCAGGTCAGCTGTGCAGTGTGGCCTGAGAATGAGCTCAGAGCAGGAAGAGGGGAAGAGGAACTGGGTTGCCCAGAAGGCTTCTTTCTGGAAGAAGCAGGACTGGAGCAGGGATTTGAAGCGTGGGTCAGGTTGGAAAAGAAAGCAAACATAAGGAAAGAGTGGAGTCCGGAGGTTGTAAGTCTCTGGATAACTTTTCCAAGCGGGTGGAATGGGAGTAGGGTGAGGAAAGGGTGCTTTGTCTCAAAACTTATCCTCTAGTTCCTGACTCTGCGTGGATGAGAGACTCCTCCAGAGGTCGCTGTTCCCCAGGAATCCATCACTAGCATCAGCACCGCGAGGCCAGAGCTCCCACTGTTCCCCTGGCTCTGCTTCTATGAGGCTTACGCGGCTCTGCATCTGCCCAGAGGACACAGAGACCTGACAATATTTCCGCCCCCACGAGGGTACTTACGGCTTCGCCAGTTACCCTGTCTAGGACTCAGAAGGGTTACACGCTAAGGCGAGAGCATGTGCACGTCTGTGGTACCCGTAGGTAGCTATGGCTCTGCACTATCCCTCCTGCGCTGCCCCAATTCAGGGCCCCGGAAGGGCATCCGGTTCCCGAGGTGCCACTGTGCCAGCAGGCAGCGTGTAATTGGTGGGAGGGAGGCTGCCGCTGGAGTATTCTTGGCTATCCCTCAGTGCGATCCCGGCATGAACTCCTCCTTTTCCATGCTACAGTCACAGACACTCAGCCCAGGCGCAGGGTCGCACATCCTCATTCCCCATTAAGGTCTCGCTGCTGACCCCAGCAGGTTTGTCGTCCCCGACCAGGTCGCAAGGCTTCAGACTCTGGGGGGAAGTCGTGGGCCTGGATGATGAGGCTTCCAGGCAGTCCTGGGTCCACTCTATGGACACGAAGCGTGAGGTCTGGAGGGGAGGACACAGGACACAGGATGCAAGACAGGTACCCGTCACTCAGGGTTGCAATCTGCCATACAGAGCCACTGTTGCCCAGAGGACAGACACATGAGGACAGAGAAAGAGAGGCTTGGCCCAGGGGGCCGAGGAACCCACAAGAGCACACTTAGACATGAGGTTCTCCGTTCCACATACCTGGAAGCGTCCCCCACTGCCCCTGGCCGCCTCTGCTCTCAAGAGTGTGGAGCCTTCCCTACCACTCCGTGAACTCTGTGGATCTTCGGGACCGGCGGGTTTTAAGTGACACTGTTTTTGCTCTCTCCGGAGGTCACAACCCTCTTCCCACAAACAACAGCCGACAGGCTCCGCAGCTCGCCTTGGTCTCCACGCGCAGTACTCGCAGTACTGGCAGTACTCGAGTGCAGAGTGCTTAAGCGAGCCCCCTACCACATAGTCCAGGGTTGTGGGGTGGGGAGATGGGGCTGGGAGGGGACAGTGGCCAGGAGTAGTGGAAAGAGAAGATGGAAATTCATACTTTCGAACTTTGCCCAGCAGACGTGTGGGGGTTACGGCGGAGGCACCTGTCTCTGAGCCAGTACCTGAAGTGGGCAGGTGGGCTTCAGAGTTGAAGGTGCACACACTGGAGCCCCAGTCATTTCTGTGCATGGATAACATGTCTGAGGTCTACCCCGGCAAGTCACAGGATCTGGAGTCTCCCGCCTCCCACCTGGGCTAAGGGAACTGATCGCTCCCGAGCAGCCAAAGATCCGGGTGGAGAAGGGGGCCGGGAGATATACCGGCTGAGGCTAGACAGCTGTCTTGCTTTGGAGCTGCAGCTAGGTCCGGAGTGGGAAGGAGGAGGCTCACGCGGGCTTTGCCGCTTTCCCCGAGGGTGGCCAGTTTTGTGAATAAAATTAGAGAAGTCTGCGGGCGTAGTTCCCCTAGCCCAGCTCAGGCTTCCGTTTGCAGCGGCACTGGCCGACCTCGAACCGCTGAAAAGGGCCGCGTGCAATCGTTCTGCTGTGCCTCCGGACAAATTCCGCTTTAAGCTAGTGCCGCTCTCCAGCAGTTTCCTGATTGACTTAATTAGATCCGTATAATCGCTGGAAGGCTTTTCTTTCCCAGAGCCGAGAACAGCTCATTTATGGGGACCAAAAGGAAAAGAGGGAGAGACGACCCGGACACCACTGACAGCAACGTATTCTTCGCAAAAACCACTCAATACTAGTGGAAAAACCCAACAGTCATCCCCCTCAGCCCGCCAACGCTTCCTCTCAATTGTTCTGGGCTGCACGAGGGAGATGGCCGGGCAGTGGAACACATGCAGGAGACCAGGCACGACCAGAGACGCTGTAACCAAGACCCGCAGAGTCTGGGGCTTTCCGCTCTTTGGCGGCTGCAGCAGGCATGGGTGCTGGAGCCCAAGGCTTCCGGAAAAGGGTCGAGGTTTTCGCGGAGGGAGCAACAGACTCACGCGGGTTCGCAGGCACTGCTGCAAGACGCCGAACAGGCTGAGCCCGCAGGCGGAAGAAGCAAGGGTCACGGGAGAAGCAAAGAAAACGAAATAAATTCTGAATCCTGCGGTCGCCCTTCTCCCAGACCCCAGTGCGCTTACTCCTGACACTGTTGAAAACAAACTGGCCCAGAACCTTGGAAGGGACGAGAGACTACTAGAAATCCCTCTATACAGAGCAGAGCTCGGTTAGGGAAATAGCTATTTGGATAAACAGAGGGGTTCTGGGCTGGGAACCCGGAAACGTAGGTCCACCTCAGCTTAGGGCCCCTCAAAAGCCTGACAAGTAACATGATCTCCTGGACCTCAGTTTCAGCTCCTGTAAAAAGTATGTATGTGAAGGGTCTGGATTCTCCCTCCCCAACCCTGCAGAGCAGAGGCTGGGGATTCTGTACTCCCCATCCCCAGTGTAGGTCTCAGTAGCAGTGAATGTGCAGCAAGGCCAGGCAGAAGCAAGGGCTGGCTGCTGCAGTTGCTTGGTAGAACTTCTTGTCTGAAGCAGGAAATTTGGGCAGCAAATGCCCTGGCTAGTCTTACCCTGACTGAACCCTGGGTAGCCAGGGGAGTGCTGGCAAGGAAGGAAGCTGTTGGTTCCCATTTGCCGTTTTAGAAATGAGGACATTCAGGTCGGGCGGGGTGGCTCATGCCTGTAGTACCAGCTCTTTGTGAGGCCAAGGCGGGTGGATCACCTGAGGTAGGGAGTTTGACTAGCCTGACCAACGTGGAGAAACTTCGTCTCTACTAAAAACACAAAATTAGCCGGGCGTGGTGGTGCATGCCTGTAATCCCAGCTATTCCGGAGGCTGAGGCAGGAGAATCGCTTGAACCTGGGAGGCAGAGGTTGCGGTGAGCTGCTGAGATCATGCCATTGCACTCCAGCCTGGGCAACAAGAGCGAAACTCTTTCTCAGCAAAAAAAAAAAAAAAAAAAGAAAGAAAGAAAGAAAGAAAGAAAAAAGACATTCAGAAGGTGAAATGGAGTAGGATGACGCCAACACTGTTTTTCTCTCCACTTATTTAGATACTAGCAGAGCTGAGCTGGCTTGGAGTTGGTGTGTGGTCCATGGTGTGGGGTATCTGTGAGTGGGGTTCTGGGAGTGTGAGACAGATATCCATGTAGTCAAGAGCGAGCTTGAGGTATGTGTAAGGTTGCCAGATAAAATAAATCCGCTAAATCTAGCAACCCTAGGTATGTGAGTCTACTTGGACTCATGCAAGAAGCTTCTCTCCAAGACCTTTCTCCCCCAGATAGTATGTCACCCAGGAAATTCCAATTCCAGGGCTACTTGTCCCTGTCCAATTTGCTGTCCATGGTTTGAGGACAGAATTTCTCTTTTTTCCAATGACAGTTTATACTGGAACAGCACATTAAGTGGATCCCGTTGGTCAGAAGTCCCAGAGGGGGCCCAGGCGACTTGCTCTCAAAGGACATAAGTAGTCAGACCTGCCTTCCATTTTTTTCTGCCCTTAGCTTGTGGCGGGGGGATGAAGAACTCTATTTTGAGGATTCTGTGAAAAGGGTTGCAATACATCCTGTTCTGTCTCTTTGCAGGAGCCTGGGTGAGTTATTTCTCCCTACCCCGGATCTGTGTAGCTCCATCTGTGGAATGGGAGAGTTGGATTAACACCAGGCTATCCCGTAGATTGGAGGCTGCTGTTAGATGAAACTGCAAAGTGTTCTCAGTACCCTTTCCTAAATGGCCTAGAATATGGCTACACTTATACATCAGTTCTGAGGTAGGTGTTACTAGCCTCCTTTTTACAAAGGCAGAAACAAAGCGCAAAGAAACTTGCCCAAGGTGACAGAGAGGGTAAGTAGTGAAGCCAGGATTGGAACCCCAGGAGCCTGACTTAGGTCGCTGCTCTTAAGTACTATGCAGACCCGGAAACTGAGGCTCCGAAGCGGGGAAGTCATCTAATGAGGGTCACACAGCCTTGCGACAGCGGAGGCAGCTCGGATTCCGGCCTCGCACGCCCGAGCTTTGGCCACTGTGCGGCGCTGTCGGGGCAGCAGCCCAGGCATCCGCTCAGTTCTTGCTCACGTCCAGCGCCCATCTCCCCCTTCCGTGCCCCAGAGGTTGAAATGGGCCTACTCTGTGTTGAAGCTGCTTGTTTCTGGGTCCTGGAGGGAGGCCAGGGGAGAAAGAGGTCTAATAGGATGGGCAGGAACCTGGCTGGTAAGAAACAAGGCACAGGGCCAACCTTACTTGCACAAGACTTTTGAGAGATGAAGGCAACACTTGGTCGAGGTCAGGGTTCACTGACGGGGTGTCGGGCGGGGGGCAGAGGGGGTCCTGCCGCCTGTCGGTGGGGCCCAGAACCCTGGAAGCCAGGAAGGTAGGGGGTGTCCAGTCCTCAGGGCAACTGGGGCCAGGGAGAGGAGAGGGAGAAATTTAAGCGGATTCCCAGACCCATGAACAGACACACCCAGGCAAATGCCATTTCCACAGAGACTCATGGAGAGTGAGACAGCCACAGAGACCGAGACAAACGGATGCCGAGACCGAGAGGGTCGGAGGACAGACTAACTCGGAGTGGTAGACCGGCCCGCGCCTCAAGAACGCGGCCACAGCTGCCGGCGCTCTGCCCGGCCTCCCCACGCGGAGAGGGGTGGCGGGCTCGGCCGCGGAGGGAGGAGAGGGCGCCGCCGCAATCTCACCTCTCCCAGGCCCAAGGCTGCGGGCGCCAAGTTTGCTCCTGGTGATCACTCGAATGCGTCTCCTCTCGGGCCGGAAGTCGTGCGAGCTCGGGTGGGCGCCGGCGGGCC